>NW_024434792.1:0-5220 GCF_017639785.1 Mesocricetus auratus | reverse complement strand
AAAACAGCGCTCTTACTCCTCTTCGTCTCTTACTCTCTCTTACTCTTTTGCTCTTGCTCTTACTCTCTCTCTCTCTCTCCTTATCTCTCTCTTTCTCTGCTCCCCTTTTCCCTCCCCATCCACCAATAAACTCCACGTGGGATCGTTGAGTCGAGGTCTGTGTCTCCTTACTGGATAAACCTAAACGTTTTAACAGCATTGGTTCCCTGACCTGGACAGGCTCTCCCTGCGGCTCTGCTGCCTGCCGACCCGGCGGGTGGCCATGCAGGTAACCTGTAACATCGGACCAACGGCCCACTTTCCATCGACCGGAACGCTACATTTTACATGCAACACCGGCTAGGATTTGGTAAGGACCCCCTTTAAGTAAGCGAAACCTTTCCCTAAACCCCTAAGGGCTAACCGCCAAGTGTCTGCCACCCTTATGGTGTTTTTGGAAACATGGGGAATTCATCCAGCCACGATCTTCAAGATCACAGTTGGCCCCCATCGTCTGACAATCATTCTTGGTTTGTTTTCCACGGGCACGGCCTATTGGTAATTTTTCGGCCCCTTTAGGAAGCCTACGGTGGATTCTTCATGCTTCTTCGCCTTTGGGATGAAAGACCCCAGGCGGGGGACTTTCACGGGAGGGAGACCCGAACCCAAGGAACACCGAGGCCACGAGCTTGGATGCAACAGCAAGAGGCTTTATTGATAATACACGGGTACCCGGGGCATCTCAGTCTCGGGAACTGAGAGCCCCGAGCTGGGGACTCAGGGGTTCTTTTATAGCAAAAAGCGCAGTACAGAAGCGAGAAGCCTAGTTGCGGGACCCTGATTGGGTAATTTAAATGAGGCTGGGGCTCAGAACGAGATTTCTCTCATCTGGACAGAGAGGCAATTAAGGTTTCTCTCATCTGGACAGAGAGGCAATTAAGGTTTCTCTCATCTGGACAGAGAGGCAATTAAGGTTTCTCTCAGAACTCAATTCTCGGCCTTGGCCCTATCTGAAGAACAAAGGTTTCTGTGCCTGCCCAATCTTTCTGGGCTGGCTGTGCAGACCATAGACACCTGGGCCCCTATCTGGACAGAGATAGTAGTGACTATGCAGCTGTAAAGACCTTGAGCTGAGCTTCCTTCTGATCAAAAAAATGACTATTCGGCTGAGCTGTGGGGGAAAGGAATTTTCCATAGGCCTCAGCCACCTGTGCTGGGCCGGGGTCTTTCAGGGACGTTCCTTTCCGAGCCTACGGTGGCTTCGCTTCTAGGATGCTGGTTCCTTTTCGGGTGGTCTTTTTCCACCCTTACTAGACTCTCAGGCTGACGAGTTCTGAAGAGTTTCTTCGGTTCCTTTCGGAGCCTACGGTGGCTCTTTGCCTCTAGGACGCTGGTTCCTTTTCGGGTGGTCTTTTCTGCCCTAACTAGACTCTCAGGCTGACGAGCTCTGAAGAGTTGATCTGTCCGTTTTATTTTCCTTTAGACCAAACTCGTGGATAACAAACTGACAAAGTAAATATGATCTTTCTAACCACTGCCAGTGATCTGGTCGATGGAAAGAGTTACCCTATGTTCAAGCTTTTCTCTACCTCTCTCCTAAGCATTCTCGTCAACATTCTTTCTTCCTCTAAATCTCATTCTTCTAGCTTTAAAAACTCCCGCCAGTCACAGAGGCTTTCCGCCACATCCCATCGTGGCTAAACCTGCCTCAGGGTGGGAACCACCTTCCACCTGGGAGTGTTCTGTTTTGTCTCTCCTGTTGATCCCGGTTTAGCATCTGCTCAGGACACTCTGAGAGTTTTTCATTTTTTTCCCCACAAATGAGGTTTGAGTTTTGGATTTTTTACTGCTTGGACCCACGAGGGGTCTCTCGGGTTTTATACCATGGCAAGGGCCGTTCATTTGTTTCTTAAACCTAAGGTGGTCACACATCTTTCTGCCTCACTTGTGGAGAAAAAAGGCCACTTCTGCTGATAGACGAAAATGTGCCTATAGAGGCCGCCATCTTGGCGATCTAAACCATGCGGCCTACCATGCGGCCTAGCTTAGAAACGTGTTTACTGAGTCCGCCATGTTTACAGTGTGACCTAGCTGTAGACACGCCCACTCAGATCAGCCAACTTCTGCCGGCAAAGCCTGCTGACAGATACAATTCATTTACTTTTTGTCTCTCTTGCGCTTTTACTTTTGTCTCTAATTTCATCTTTCACTGGCCCTGTTGTACATGGCTTGTTTATGGAATACTGTGCCTTTCCAGGTCCCCTGTTCTATCTACAATAAATCTTCCTTCTCATCACTGTCTTTTTAAATCTATCTGTTTACTACAAGTTTGGGTCAAACACTTTTACCCAATCCTGTTTAATGTATCTATATGTATGTGTAAAAAAAATAGGTAACTTTAATTCAACTATACTAAATATCAAGTATTTCTAAATTGTTATATCTTTTAAATGATGATAAACATTTAAAGTTATAAGGGTCTATTTCAGATTAAGAAAATATATCACCCAGTCCTTCCTGTAAGCTGGTTACAAAGGTAAAGCTTCTATTCTATTCTCTAGCCATCTATGTGCTTAAGGCAAGTCACTAAAGATAAATTTTGTCTACTAAGATATACTAAACAGACAAATGGTCCTCAAAATGCTCAGAGATCTAGAGAACATGGCATTTAAATGTTTTATTTAAAGGCTTTTTATAACAGAGACAGGCCAGCTGCTGGCACCACCCCATTTCCTCCAAGAAAACTGGTGGACACTGAAGAAACTGCCCACAAAAGTGGCATTGCTGGCCACTGAGCAACCCTGCCCTTCACCTCAACTGCTTCAAAGGACTCTTCAGGCCATGAACAAGAGGACACTGGAATCGACTTTCTCCATGTTGCTCGGGTCAACGGTAGGAAAGTCTTCCTAAAAAGTCCCAATCCACAGGTCTCACTATCAGCAAAAGGCAGGTGTTCTTGGAGCTTTTGATTTCAACAACTGTGGAGGCCCTTGGGGGTGGCTGTCCATGCAGTCGGCTACTAAGTCTCTCATTCTTCAATCTAAGGTAAAATCTTATCCTTCTCAAGAACTCTGATGCTTTTGACGGCTGGTAGCTTTGCCAACTTAAAGTAACAGACAAGGCAAAGCTCTGTCATAAAACAGATTTCAGGAATGAGTATTCTAAGGTTTATCTACATAAGACTATTAAGTTGAGACATTAAAAAAATATGTTCCAGGTTTCTCTCTTTCATTATACTACTTTTCATAGTCTTAACATTAATCAATAAAGTTCTGATAAGCTACTAATCTAATTCCAACAGTGCTAAACAACTATACCACTATATGATCATAACTATAAGCTCAAAATTAAGGTACTTTTCATTGTGCTAAAATATCTGTCAGTTTTAAAATGTCAATGCTTTCAGCCAAGTCTTTTCTAATACAAATATGCTGCTGATATGTCTAATACTTATGTTTTCACAAACTCAAAGGATTCTTGTCAGTTCCAGAAAGCCAAATTGGACCCATCCAAATAGGTCAGATTCACTCCAAATATTATTCAACCTCTCCCTGGTCCTGGAACTCCCTTCCCTCATCTTGGGACCCCTCGGGAACCCCTTCCTCATCTTATGATCTTCCCTGCAAATGCCAGGACCTAAGAAAGAAAATTTTAAACCTAACTTTGTTCTCTACTCTGCTAACATCTTGCCAGATATACAGAGGTGCCATACAGTCCCTTACAGCCTGGACTACAGAGAGTCCCATATGCCCTGGACTACAATAGAACAAACAGCGTGGCAACACCCCAACTTTCTCAGGTTCCCCCAAAGATGATCGACGCCCCCAGGTCAGCAGGAAGCAGTCTTAAGAACTCAATGTCCTTGATCCCAAACCTGCCACGTCTAACACCCCCATCTCTTTTTAATCATAAATAAAGGTGGGAATGAAAGGTTCAGGCATTACTCTGGCCTGCCCTGTTACCTGGCAGGATGCGCTCAGGCAACACTCTGGCCAGCCCAGAGTTCCGTGAGAACCAGGCAGGTGCAAAGGACCCCTTTAAGGGACTGACCCCTGCCCGTTTACTCTCTCTTACTCCTCTTCCTCTCTTCCTCTCTCTTACTCTTTTGCTCTTGCTCTTACTCTCTCTCTCTCTCTCTCTCTTATCTCTCTCTCTCTGCTCCCCTTTTCCCTCCCCATCCACCAATAAACTCCACGTGGGATTGTTGAGTCGAGGTCTGTGTCTCCTTACTGGATAAACATAAACGTTTTAACAACAACAGCCACCTTGGAAATCAGTATGGAGATTCCTCAGGAAAATGGAAATCAGTCTACCACAAGACCCAGCAATTCCACTCTTAGGCATACACCCAAAAGATACACATTCATACAACAAGGATGTCTGTTCCACTATGTTCATAGCAGCATTATTTGTAATAGCCAAAACCTGGAAGCAAACTCGATGCCCTTCAACTGAAGAGTGGATAGAGAAAATGTGGTACATTTACACAATGGAGTACTATTTGCAGAAAAAAAATGGAATCTTGAAATTTGCAGGCAAATGGATGGCACTGGAAGAAACCATCCTGAGTGAGGTAACCCAGTCACAAAAAGAGAAATATGGTATGTACTCACTCATATATGTATTTTAGACATGAATCAGGGGAGTGAAAGCATACAATCCCACTGTTAGAGAGTCTGGGAAACAGAACCTTCATCCAGTGACGGATGGAAGAAGAGGCAGACTCCCATGGCTAAACACTGAACTGAAGTCCTGGAATCCAGTGACAGAAATAGAGAACTGATTAGCAAAGGAGTTAAGACTAGGCTGATTTCACCCACAGAAACATTTGACGTGAACAAGCAGGAGCTCTTGGACCCCAGACTGATGGCTGTGTGGAAAGCATGGGACTGACCTGAATGTGGGTGTCAGTGAGGAGGCCTACATAATCTATGGGGCCTTGGGCAGTATTTATCCCTGGTATACAAATAGACTTTGAGTGCCCATCCCACAATGTGGGATGGTCTCTCAGCATGGACACATGTGGGAGGGCCTAAGCCCTGCCCTGGATGAAATGACAGTCACTGGAGATCCACCATGGAGGGCCTCACCCTCCCTGGGGATAGGAGTGGAGATTGGGGGGGGATTGGAGGGGGCTGATGGGGAGGGTGGGGGAGGAGGGGAAGGAGAGGGATTGACATGTGAAACAAGCTTGTTTCTAACTTAAATAAAAAAGGAAGAGGAAAAAAAACAGCATCTGCA
>NW_024434791.1:0-5653 GCF_017639785.1 Mesocricetus auratus | reverse complement strand
TGTGAGGAGCCGCCCTCGCTATCGCTATTGCCGTTAGAAGATGGCGCTGACATCCACTGTCAGTTGGAGTTAACTGTCGCTGTCAGTTGGAGTTAACTGTCGCTGTCAGTTGGAGTTAACTGTCGCTGTCAGTTGGAGTTAACTGTCGCTGTCAGTTGGAGTTAACTGTCGCTGTCAGTTGGAGTTAACTGTCGCTGTCAGTTGGAGTTAACCGTTTAAACTGTGCCTCTCCCGTGACGTCATCTGGGGTGATGTGCAAACCACCAATCCCGGCTCTACACATCTCACTCGGAGCTCCTAGGCTTATATAAGGGGCTGGGTTTCTTAGCTTGGGGTCTCCCTCTAAGAAGCTGATCATCTATCTCTCAAGATGCATTAAAGCTTTACTGCAGAAGGATCCGAGTGTTCTGCGTCGTTCTTGCTGGCGAGACGGTAGCGCGGGACATCTGGTGCCGAAACCCGGGAACTCTTCAACATCGCCGGCGCCGCGAGGAGACCCCTCGGAAGACGGGGCGGATTCAGAACTGCAGGGACGTAGGTTCAGAGAGGTATGCTTTATCCTGAACAACCCTTTTCTCGACTTTGGCCTTAGTTTGTCATCACCGTGGGACGGGTCAGTGGAGGCTTTGGTGCTAGTCCTGTTTGTCCTTCTCCTTCATCGTGGCTGGTGCTGACAGAACGGCGCTGTCCGTCTGGCGCTGTCCGTCTGGCGCTGTCCGTCTGGCGCTGTCCATCTGGCGCTGTCCATCTGGCGCTGTCCAGTCTGGTGCTGTCAGTCTGGTGCTGTCAGTCTGGTGCTGTCAGTCTGGTAACGGAGTTGAGCGCGTTTTTTAGATAAGCTGTCAGCGCGATGGGGTCGTCACAGTCAGTGGTTACAGCCTTACAGACTGTGCTAAAACAAAGAGATCTTAAAATTGCACCACGAACACTTCAAAATTTTGTGAAGGAGGTAGATAGAGTGGCACCATGGTATGCTTGTTCCGGGTCCCTCACTGTGGCCTCATGGAACAAGCTAGGTAAAGAACTAGACAGGAAGCATGCAGAAGGAGATCTCTGCTTAGGTACCAAAGCCATTTGGAAGCTAGTTAAAAACTGCTTGGAGGATGAGGCCTGTCACCCTGCTATAATAGAAAGTCAGGGAACCTTAGAGGAAGTTCAGGATAGCATGTCAGAAACTGAACGGAGTGAGAGAATGGGAGCTCGCAAAAGAAAAGACATGTCTAAGAAAAAGGCCCTCCCAGGAAGTTAAGAAAGGGGAGAGAAAGAAGGGAGTTATCATTCACCCCTTAACAAATCTAAGAAAAAGAAAAAGCCAGAATCTAGTCTATACCCTGCAGTAGAGCTAGAAGCCTTGGAGCTAGATAATTCTGATTCTGACACTCTGGATTCTAGCGAAGAAGGTGGTCTAGAGGAGGAGGTGGCACGGTATGAGGAAAAAAGATATCACCCTGATAGACACCGGCCACTGAAAACAAAAATGAATGTGAGGCCACCGCCTATAAATCCGGCGGGCTCACGCCCCTCAGCGCCTCCGCCATATGAGCTTCGGCTGAATACTGGTACTGACTCCTTTTTACCTTTAGAGGAACGGAGAAAAATACAAATGGCTTTTCCAGTATTCGAGAATGTGGAAGGCGGAAGAGTACATACCCCCGTAGATTACAATCAAATTAAAGAATTGGCCGAATCCGTTCGTAATTATGGGGTCAATGCTAACTTTACCACATTACAGGTGGAAAGGCTTGCTAATTTTGCCATGACTCCCACTGACTGGCAAACGACAGTGAAAGCAGTGCTTCCCAACATGGGACAATACATGGAATGGAAGGCTCTCTGGTATGATGCAGCCCAGGCACAAGCTAGAGTTAATGCCACGGCTGAAGATGAGAATCAGAGGCAGTGGACATTTGAAATGCTGACAGGTCAGGGTCAACATGCCCTTAATCAAACCAACTACATCTGGGGCGTCTATGGTCAGGTGTCGGCCGCCGCTATTAAAGCATGGAAGGCCCTCACAAAAAGGGAGAGTCCAGTGGACACCTTACAAAGATTGTCCAAGGACCCCAAGAGCCATTTTCAGACTTTGTGGCCAGAATGACAGAGGCCGCCAGTCGCATCTTTGGTGATTCAGAACAAGCTATGCCCCTGATTGAGCAACTTGTCTATGAACAAGCAACCCAGGAATGTCGAGCGGCTATCGCCCCTCGCAAAAGCAAAGGTTTACAAGATTGGCTCAGAGTGTGCAGGGAGCTGGGGGGACCCTAACCAATGCAGGACTAGCTGCCGCCATTTTACAAACGCACAGGTATAGAGATTTATCTAATCGAAAAGCTTGTTTTAATTGTGGGAGAATGGGGCACCTTAAGAAAGATTGTCAAGCCCCTGAAAGAACAAGAGAATCGAAGCTTTGCTATCGTTGTGGTAAAGGTTATCATAGGGCTAGCGAATGCAGGTCAGTCCGGGATGTAAAGGGAGGCTTCTGCCCCCTATTGAAGAATCCAAGGTACCCCAATCAAAAAACGGGTCACGGGGCCCATGGTCCCAGGGCCCTCAGAAATATGGGAACCAATTTCAGAAAAGCAATCAAGAGGAAGTAGAGGTTTCCGAGGAACCTCCGGAATGGACTTGCGTGCCGCCTCCGACTTCTTACTCATGCCCCAAATGAATGTTCAACCGGTCCCAGTCCATTCCCCTGGACCTTTGCCCCCTGCCACCATTGGGCTTATTCTGGGCCGTGGCTCCTTAACTTTACAGGGACTCATTATATATCCTGGGATTGTTGACCCATATCATAAAGAGGAGATTCAAGTTCTCTGTTCTAGCCCTCGGGGTGTATTTTCTATAAAGCAGGGAGATAGAATTGCACAACTGGTGTTGCTGCCCTCCCTCGGGGATGGAGAAACCTACACTTTACAAAAAAGGGCTATGGGATCTTCTGGAAGTGATTCAGCCTATCTGGCTATACCCCTAAATGAGAGACCTACAATAAAATTGTTAATTAATGGAAAAGAATTTGAAGGGATAATGGATTCGGGAGCAGACAAAAGCATTATTTCACTCCATTGGTGGCCGAAGTCTTGGCCCACTGTTGTTTCATCTCATTCTCTACAAGGTCTTGGATACCAGTCCTCTCCTGCCATCAGTGCCTCAGCCTTAACCTGGCGGGATGCTGAAGGCAAACAGGGATGTTTTACCCCCTATGTGTTGCCACTCCCTGTAAATTTATGGGGACGAGATGTGTTACAAGCCATGGGCATGACCCTAACTAATGAATACTCCCCCCAGGCATCAGCCATTATGGCAAAGATGGGGTATACAAATGGTAGAGGCTTGGGTAGGCAAGAACAAGGCAGAATAAAACCCATTACACAACACGGAAATCGGGGTAGAAAAGGACTGGGTTTTATTTAGGGGCCGTTGAGGCTTCACGACCCATACCATGGAAAACAGAGGAGCCGTTATGGGTCTCTCAATGGCCTCTATCCTCTGAAAAATTAGAGGCTGTCACAAGATTAGTGCAAGAACAGGAACGGCTGGGGCATCTAGAGCCTTCTACCTCCCCATGGAATACACCAATTTTTGTTATTAAGAAGAAATCTGGGAAGTGGAGATTACTCCACGACCTGCGAGCCATTAACAATCAGATGCATCTTTTTGGCCCTGTTCAAAGAGGCCTTCCTTTGCTTTCTGCACTTCCTCAAGATTGGAAGCTTATTATTATAGATATTAAGGATTGTTTCTTCTCTATTCCACTTTACCCACGGGATAGACCAAGGTTTGCCTTCACTATCCCTTCTCTTAATCATATGGAACCAGACAAGAGATTTCAGTGGAAGGTACTGCCGCAAGGCATGGCCAATAGCCCAACAATATGTCAGCTATATGTGCAGGAGGCTTTGGAGCCAATTAGGAAGCAATTTACATCTTTAATCGTTATCCATTATATGGACGATATTCTTATTTGTCACAAAGAGTTAGATGTTTTACAAAGGCTTTTCCCATGCTGGTGGCTGAATTAAAACAGTGGGGATTAGAGATTGCCTCAGAAAAGGTTCAAATTGCAGATACAGGCCTCTTTTTGGGCTCAAAGATTACTCCCAAAAATATAGTTCCTCAGAAAATAGAAATTCGCAAAGACCACTTACAAACATTAAATGATTTTCAGAAACTTCTGGGAGATATAAATTGGTTGAGGCCCTTTTTAAAAATTCCATCTGCTGATCTAAAACCCCTCTTCGATCTCCTGGAGGGTGAGCCTCATATCTCCTCACCCAGAAAATTTACCCCTGCCGCCCACCGAGCCTTACAGATGGTGGAAGAGGCCTTACAGGAAGCACAATTACAACGAATTGAGGAGTCACTACCTTTTAATCTGTGTGTTTTTAAGACAGCTCAATTGCCAACTGCAGTCCTGTGGCAACATGGACCATTACTTTGGATTCATCCAAATGCTTCCCCTGCTAAGATTATTGACTGGTACCCTGATGCTGTTGCACAGCTCGCGCTTAGCGGAATAAAAGCAGCTGTTACACATTTTGGCAGGGATCCTGATTCCTTGATTGTGCCTTATACTGCTGCACAAGTTCAGACCTTGGCAGCCACATCTAGTGATTGGGCAGTTTTAGTTACTTCCTTTTCAGGACAAATTGATAATCATTTTCCAAAGCATCCAATTTTACAGTTTGCCCTAAACCAGGCTATAGTGTTTCCACAAGTGACAGCTAAAGACCCACTCCCAGATGGGACTGTGGTGTACACTGATGGATCAAAAACTGGTATGGGAGCTTATGTGGTCAAGGATAGGGTTATATCTAAACAATATAATGAAACTTCACCTCAAGTTGTAGAATGTCTGATAGTACTGGAGGTTCTTGAGGCTTTTCCAGGACCCCTCAATATTGTATCAGATTCCTCTTATGTGGTTAATGCAGTTAATCTCCTTGAGATAGCTGGAATAATAAGATCCTCCAGCAGAGTTGCTAACATCTTTCAGAAGATACAAGCTGCCTTGTTAAATAGGAGATTTCCTGTTTTCATTACCCATGTCCGAGCACATTCTGGACTCCCAGGTCCCATGTCCTTAGGGAATGACTTAGCGGACAAGGCTACAAAGCTGGTGGCCGCTGCCTTGTCTACCCATGCACAAGCAGCAAAAGAATTCCATAAGCGCTTTCATGTGACGGCTGAGACCTTGCGCCGTCGTTTTGCTCTATCCAGGAAAGAGGCTAGGGAAATTGTTACTCAATGCCAGAATTGCTGCGAATTCTTACCTACTCCCCACATGGGAATAAACCCACGTGGCATTAGACCATTGCAGATGTGGCAGATGGATGTTACTCATATTCCCTCTTTTGGAAGGCTTCAATATGTTCATGTTTCTGTTGACACCTGTTCTGGCGTAATGTTTGCCACACCCCTAACAGGGGAAAAGGCCTCATATGTGATTCAACATTGCCTTGAGGCCTGGAGTGCTTAGGGAAAACCCAGAATTTTAAAAACAGACAATGGACCAGCATATACCTCTCAAAAATTCCGACAGTTTTGTCGGCAAATGGATGTTACCCATCTAACTGGCCTACCTTATAACCCTCAAGGACAGGGCATTGTGGAACGTGCCCATCGTACACTCAAATCATATCTGATTAAACAAAAG
>NW_024434790.1:0-5649 GCF_017639785.1 Mesocricetus auratus | reverse complement strand
ATATATATAAAGAAAAATAATTGGTAAACAAAACATGATCTCAAATTTGCCGGGATCCACACTTCCCCATAAATCTCCAACGCCTCCCACCTGCCACACCTTGACCCTGCACCCCTCACCCATGCCCACCACTGCCTTCTTGTCAGTGATGCTCTCTTCGTGCTAAAATTTTTCCAAGTGGATAAAAATGGCAAGTCTGCCCCAGAGTGCTTTTGGCAAATGGAAGCATCCATTCTCTAATTCCTGTCATGGACCAGATCCTGGATCCTGTCCTGGTCTGGAGCCACAGCATTTATGATCAGGTCAACAATTTCCCTTGCTGGCTACCCCAGAGGCTTGTTAAGCATTTTGTCTGCCATCCCATTAACCCAACATACAAGGTCAGGTTACCCATCTCGCCTGAGTCCTTTTCTTCTGTTCTCTCCCAGACTAATCTCAAAGAGATGACCCTAAATGTGAAGATGACAAGGAGACAGACAACCTCTTCGGACTGGCTGAAATTTTGGTCCCTAAATTATACCTCCTTACCATGATCATTTCTGTTTAAATGTCCCTCGAGTTCTGCCCAAAATAATCCTAACCTGCACCAGCCACGGAATTATACCTGAATAGTTCTCTCAGAGAGTGGAGATAAAGTCTGATCTGCCTCAAAGAGCCCATACATTCCTTGGTGGCCAGATTCCCTCAACCCAGACCTTTGTAAACTTTCACTCTGTGCTAGAGCCCACTGGAGCACCAAGGAAATTGTTGATCAGGCCAATATGTCCAACATTCCCTTTAAGGGACCCAAGTATGCTGGATGCTCCCACCTGCAGAGACAAGCTCTACTTAGGGTCTATCTCTATTACATGTGCCCTGACCCCACAGGCCTTCTTCATAGATGTGGGTGCCCTTTGGATTTCTTCTGTCTGTCTTGGGCCTGCAAGACGACTGAGAAACATGTTGGAATCCCACTTCCAAATGGGATTACAATACACTTACAGCCTTTTACCCCAATTCCACCCCTCCTTAGCTTAGCCAACCCCACAATTCCACTTGCATGTATCAGCCACCTCCAGATTGTCAGCCTGCCTCCTCCTCACAAGTTTTGTGCTATCCCTTAAAGATTCACTTCACCACCTCAGGATATCATGCCCTAAACAGGGACGGAGGATACAAATGAGTCATTTGACTTTATAAAGAAAGATATGATGAAGGCCTCACATTCTCATTTTAATTACTCAAAGTGATTCCCCTTATCCAAGAGCCTCAGGTACCGTTGTGCCTGAATACAGTCTTGGGAAGAGGCCAGAGACCTACTGCCCCTAAACCCACCATTAGATTGCAAAACCCTACTAACAGATTGTGCAATCCCACAACTCTCCTCACCCTGAGACATTAACCGTCCCTCTCTCACCCCATTGAGAATCATGAACCCTCTTTTCAGACACAAGAGTTGTTAGTTTAGATCTGATAAACCACACATTTTGCAGCAAGTAGAACCAACCCGCAAGTGATGGTAGATTGCTGGCTTTGCTAACACTCTTCCCCCCATTTTATGAGGGATTGGCTTTTCTTGCTGCATTTACCACCACCAATGACTCTCACTATAGCTGATGAACTCCAGATAAATCCATTTCCCACTTCACACTGCAACAGGTCGTTGGATCTAACCTATACATCACCTCCTCTGCCCATCCTACCTCTACCCCTTCCCATGCTTTCTTTGCAACACTACGTTAGTCCTCAGCTCCCCTGATTATTTTGCTGTAACCCCATATGGTTTTTACTGAGCCTGCCTTAATTGTCTTATACCCTGCATTTCCATCCCACTTATCCAGAAGGTTGGCTTCTGTGCATTGGTGCAGGCCATCCCATGCTGATTCCATTATTGTCCTAATGAATTCTTTCATTTCTGGGAGACCTCCCAAGACCTTTGCGTATGCACAGAACCCATTATGGATGTTACACTTGATGTCCTTTAGGAATTAGCATTGTTGGAGCCTGTACAGACATCTCTTCCCTGGTGGCTGGTAAATCTAACTAACAAGAACAAAGTGTATCCATTGACAGAGACGTCAAGGAATTACAAAATCAAATAGACTATTTAGAAGAGTCACACCAATTCCTGGGAGAGGTGGTCTTACAAAATAGATGAGAATTAGTTTTACTCTTCCTCCACCAAGGGGGTCTTTACATAGCCCTGAAAGAAAGAAAAGAACAAGAATATAGGTATCAAAATTTCTTCCTCATATCTCTGTGGCTGACCACCATCTTACCATCCCTCCTGTTACCCCTCATAGGGCTCCTTTTGTTGTTCTCTTTTTGGCCATTGTCATTCCAAAAACTAGTTAACTTTGTCAAATAAGAGGTTGACTCTGCTACCCAACCAATCTTGGTATAATAGCATAGTCTAATGATAAATATGGAAGAAGAGGCTCCTTGGTAGCTGCCCCATAACACAAGACTGGGAATATTCCCCAGGCTACCCAACACGATGGCCACCTTTAGAGGGCATGCCTCCATGTAGGGAGGCACCTGGATAAGAAGCCTGAGAGCATGGAGAAGGCACCTTATATCCCCATACCCTAAAAAGTGCCAAGGAACAGGTCCAACCATGGGGTCTCCCCAAGAGAATTTCCTCACAGTGTTGTACAAGTTCACCATCATTTATAGGGGCTAGGCCTCTGTACCCCCTCTGCTGTCAACTCAGGCCTCCTTCACTTAGTAAAAGAAAAGGGAGGTATATGTTGGGAGCACCTCAGGTAACCTGATCTTTTAGAGCCAAACCTGTACTTTCTAATGTCTAAAAATTTATATAATTGGCCAATAGCCTGAAGAAAGCAGCCTTCTGGGGCTACTCAGAAGAGAAACCCCAAAGGTAGAACATAGAAACACCTTGACCCAAAAAGCTTTTCCAAACCCAGAAAAGCCTAACCATCACCTAGGCAAAGGTCCTTCTTCTCCCTCTTGAACCCTTTACCCTGTCAACATCCTGCTCTATGAGGTTAACCAATACCCTGCTATATATACACTTGGCAATCAAAGCAACCCCCTCACCCCTGCCTTTTTCCTGCTCTACTGAGTATTTTAGCTGGCCTGAGAAAAATAAAATTTGCTAGTGGATCAGAAACCTGTCTTGTTGTCTTTATTTCGTGTCTCTTGTCCCCATCCATGGTCCTTAGGTCCCTTGCTCGAAGTTGACTACCCATGGGACTGGACAATTGGTCAACGTGCTGGAATGGATCCATGATTTTCACCATTCCCATCATAAATGCCTGAACTAACAATGACAGCTTCTCTCCTTACACTCACTCACCCTCTTTCTACTTTAAAGTTTTATTCTACAAAGAAGATTTTTTAAGTGAGCAAATGATGAGATATTATTGAAGTATATTTGCTTTAATTTAGTGTGGTATTTGCTCTTGTGAGGAAATTGAGCACTAGGCAAAGGATTTGTCTAATTTAATGTATTTGATGTGTGCAACTTCTAATGATGCATTGAATCATTAAATGCAGAATGCATGTGGTTGTTTAAGTAATTCCTCCAGCGATCCCTGCTAGGTGAGCTTGGATCTCCTTGGGGGGACTCTCCCTATCCTCCGTCTGACCCCCATCCCCTCGATCTTCCGGGCCGCTCTTGGCATCCAGAATACCCACCCACACAGGGAAGACATCAGCCCTTCCAGGCCCCAAACTCCAGCGATCCCAGCAAGGTGAGCTTGGGTTTCCGAGGAGACTCTCCCCATTCTCCGCCTGACCCTCATCACCTCAATCTTCGATCTTCCATACTGCTCCTGGCATCCAGAAATCCCACCCACACAGGGAAGACATCAGCCCTTCCAGGCCCCAAACTACAGCAATCCCAGCTAGCTAGAAGACCTGCCCACACAGGAAAGACATCAGCCCTTCCAGGCCCCAATCTCTGGCAATCCCAGCTAGGAAAGACATCAGCCTTTCCAGGCCACAAACTCCAGCGATCCCAGTCAGCTTCAGGAAGGGAGGAGACCAGTTGAGACAGAAAAACCCCACCAGCACCCACTGGAAGAAGATATGGGAAGAAGACAGAATAAGAGCTCACTCAGCAGTCAAAAGACCAACATGACTCCACCAGAATCTAGGGAACCAATGCCAGCAAGACATGAAAAGCACTACATAGATGAAGCAGAGTAGATAGACCTTAAAAATCATTTTATGATGATGATAGAGACCTTCAAAGAAGAAACGAGGAAATACCTTAAAGAAATAGAGGAAAAAACAAATAAAAAATCCATGAAATGGGGGAAAAAGTCAAGAAATAAACAAATCTCTCAAAGAATCTAAAGAGTACCAAGAAAACACAACCAAACAAATGAAGGAAACAACTCTAACAGTTGAAGGATTGAAAGCTGAAATAGAAACAAGAAAGAAAACACAGAATGAGGGGATGCTGGAAATGGAAAAGCTGGGTAAACGATCAGGAACTACAGATGCAAGTATCACCAATAGAATACAAGAGATAGAAGAGAGAATCTCAGGTCTTAAAGACTCATTAGAGGATATACAGTGGTCAACCAAAGAAAACCTCAAAACCAATAAATCCCTAACACAAAATATCCAGGAAATATGGGACACTGTGAAGAAGCCAAACCTGAGAATAATAGGTATAGAAGACGTCGAAGAAATACAGCTCAAAGGTACAGAAAACATATTCAACAAAATCATAGAAGAAAACTTCCCTAACCTAAAGAAGTATATGCCTATGAAAATACAAGAATCTTACAGAATACCAAATAGACTGGACTAGAAAAAGAAGTCACCTCGCCATATAATAATCAAAACATCAAACCTACAGAATAAAGAGAATATATTAAGAGCAGCTAAAGAGAAAAGCCAAGTAACATATAAAGGCAGACCTATCTGAATTATACCTGACTTCTCAATGGAAACAATGAAATTCAGAAGATCCTGGACAGATGTCCTACAAAAGCTAAGGGAACAAGGATGCCAGCCCAGACTACTATATCCAGCAAAGCATTAAATTACCATAGATGGAAAAAACAAAATATAACATGACAAAGCCAGATTTACACAATACGTGTCCATGGATACAGCTCTACAGAAAGTGCTAGAAGTAAAACTTAGATCCAAGGAAGATAACTAGACTCACAAAGACACAGGAAATATATAATCCCACTTTACATAACACCAAAAGAAAAAGGGAGGAGAAACTACACAAAATAACTTCACTAACAATAAATCAAGCACAAACAATAATCATCAATCAATGGTCATTGATATCCCTCAATGTCAACGGCCTCAACTTGCCTATAAAAAGACTCAGACTATCAGAATGGATACGAAGACAGAACCCATCCTTCTGCTGCATACAAGAAACACATCTCAACATCAAAGACAGACGGTATCTCAGGGTAAAGGGTTGGGAAAAGATTTTCCTATCAAACGGACCCAAGAAACAAGCAGGTGTAGCAATCCTAATATCTAACAAGCTAGACTTCAAATTAAAATCAATCAAAACAGATGAAGAAGGACGTTTCATATTTATCAAAGGAAAAGTCCACCAAGATGAAGTCTCAATTTTAAACATCTACGCCCCAAATACAAAGGCACCTACATTTGTGAAAGAAACATTACTAAAGCTCAAATTGCATATAAAATCGCACACACTAA
>NW_024434789.1:0-2316 GCF_017639785.1 Mesocricetus auratus | reverse complement strand
TGTGAGGAGCCGCCCTCGCTATCGCTATTGCCGTTAGAAGATGGCGCTGACATCCACTGTCAGTTGGAGTTAACTGTCGCTGTCAGTTGGAGTTAACTGTCGCTGTCAGTTGGAGTTAACTGTCGCTGTCAGTTGGAGTTAACTGTCGCTGTCAGTTGGAGTTAACTGTCGCTGTCAGTTGGAGTTAACCGTTTAAACTGTGCCTCTCCCGTGGCGTCATCTGGGGTGATGTGCAAACCACCAATCCCGGCTCTACACATCTCACTCGGAGCTCCTAGGCTTATATAAGGGGCTGGGTTTCTTAGCTTGGGGTCTCCCTCTAAGAAGCTGATCATCTATCTCTCAAGATGCATTAAAGCTTTACTGCAGAAGGATCCGAGTGTTCTCGTCGTTCTTGCTGGCGAGACGGTAGCGCGGGACATCTGGTGCGAAACCCGGGAACTCTTCAACATCGCCGGCGCCGCGAGGGACCCCTCGGAAGACGGGGCGGATTCAGAACTGCAGGGACGTAGGTTCAGAGAGGTATGCTTTATCCTGAACAACCCTTTTCTCGACTTTGGCCTTAGTTTGTCATCACCGTGGGACGGGTCAGTGGAGGCTTTGGTGCTAGTCCTGTTTGTCCTTCTCCTTCATCGTGGCTGGTGCTGACAGAACGGCGCTGTCCGTCTGGCGCTGTCCGTCTGGCGCTGTCCGTCTGGCGCTGTCCATCTGGCGCTGTCCATCTGGCGCTGTCAGTCTGGTGCTGTCAGTCTGGTGCTGTCAGTCTGGTGCTGTCAGTCTGGTAGCGGAGTTGAGCGCGTTTTTAGATAAGCTGTCAGCGCGATGGGGTCGTCACAGTCAGTGGTTACAGCCTTACAGACTGTGCTAAAACAAAGAGATCTTAAAATTGCACCACGAACACTTCAAAATTTTGTGAAGGAGGTAGATAGAGTGGCACCATGGTATGCTTGTTCCGGGTCCCTCACTGTGGCCTCATGGAACAAGCTAGGTAAGAACTAGACAGGAAGCATGCAGAAGGAGATCTCTGCTTAGGTACCAAAGCCATTTGGAAGCTAGTTAAAAACTGCTTGGAGGATGAGGCCTGTCACCCTGCTATAATAGAAAGTCAGGGAACCTTAGAGGAAGTTCAGGATAGCATGTCAGAAACTGAACGGAGTGAGAGAATGGGAGCTCGCAAAAGAAAAGACATGTCTAAGAAAAAGGCCCTCCCAGGAAGTTAAGAAAGGGGAGAGAAAGAAGGGAGTTATCATTCACCCCTTAACAAATCTAAGAAAAAGAAAAAGCCAGAATCTAGTCTATACCCTGCAGTAGAGCTAGAAGCCTTGGAGCTAGATAATTCTGATTCTGACACTCTGGATTCTAGCGAAGAAGGTGGTCTAGAGGAGGAGGTGGCACGGTATGAGGAAAAAAGATATCACCCTGATAGACACCGGCCACTGAAAACAAAAATGAATGTGAGGCCACCGCCTATAAATCCGGCGGGCTCACGCCCCTCAACGCCTCCGCCATATGAGCTTCGGCTGAATACTGGTACTGACTCCTTTTTACCTTTAGAGGAACGGAGAAAAATACAAATGGCTTTTCCAGTATTCGAGAATGTGGAAGGCGGAAGAGTACATACCCCGTAGATTACAATCAAATTAAAGAATTGGCCGAATCCGTTCGTAATTATGGGGTCAATGCTAACTTTACCACATTACAGGTGGAAAGGCTTGCTAATTTTGCCATGACTCCCACTGACTGGCAAACGACAGTGAAAGCAGTGCTTCCCAACATGGGACAATACATGGAATGGAAGGCTCTCTGGTATGATGCAGCCCAGGCACAAGCTAGAGTTAATGCCACGGCTGAAGATGAGAATCAGAGGCAGTGGACATTTGAAATGCTGACAGGTCAGGGTCAACATGCCCTTAATCAAACCAACTACATCTGGGCGTCTATGGTCAGGTGTCGGCCGCCGCTATTAAAGCATGGAAGGCCCTCACAAAAGGAGAGTCCAGTGGACACCTTACAAAGATTGTCCAAGGACCCCAAGAGCCATTTTCAGACTTTGTGGCCAGAATGACAGAGGCCGCCAGTCGCATCTTTGGTGATTCAGAACAAGCTATGCCCCTGATTGAGCAACTTGTCTATGAACAAGCAACCCAGGAATGTCGAGCGGCTATCGCCCCTCGCAAAAGCAAAGGTTTACAAGATTGGCTCAGAGTGTGCAGGGAGCTGGGGGGACCCCTAACCAATGCAGGACTAGCTGCCGCCATTTTACAAACGCACAGGTATAGAGATTTATCTAATCGAAAAGCTTGTTTTAATTGTGGG
>NW_024434788.1:0-624 GCF_017639785.1 Mesocricetus auratus | reverse complement strand
AAATAAAGAATTCTCAAGACATAAAAATAATTCAACAATGGAACAATCCTATGTGTATCTGTGGATGGAAACCGTTTGCTGTACACAGAGGTGGTCATGCTTTTAGAATGCAGGATGACGAGGGAGGAGGGAAACAATGCAATCAGCACTGGGCCCTATACCCTTTTTTTCAAGTTTCTTAACATTTTTTATTTTATTTTCCAGTTTAAATTTAGATAAGAAACGAGGTTGCTTCACAAGTCAGTTCCAGGTACCTCTCCCATTCCCTCCCCTCCTCCCGTGCCCTCACCCCATTCCCCCCTCGTTATCACCTCATTCCCCCAGGGAGGGTGAGGCCCTCCATGGGGGTGTCCATAGTCTGTCATTTCATATAGGGCAGGGCCTAGACCCTTCCCCAATAGTTCAGGGTGAGAGTGCACCTCACATTGTTCTATGGGAGTCCAAAGTCCGTGTGTATACTTGGGATGGGTACTGATCAGCTGCCCAAGGCTCAATAGATTCCCTAGGCCTCCTCACTGACACCCAGATTCAGGGGGTCTTGATCAGTCCAATGCTGGATTCCCAGGCTGATGCTTGGGATTCAAGAGTTAACCTTTGTCTGGTCAGCTGTTTCTGGGAGTTTTT
>NW_024434787.1:0-39041 GCF_017639785.1 Mesocricetus auratus | reverse complement strand
TTGACCTATGGGTGTCTGCTTCTGCTTATATCAGCTACTGGATGAAGGCTCTAGGATGTCATAGAAGGTAAGGTTCCTCCGGCAGCATCAGGTAAACAGGCCGGCTTCCCGGCCTGTGTTCCAGTGCCTGCAGATCGCCTGGGAACTGCACACAGCTCCCAATCCCGGCGGGAGCCAAGCACCCAGATCCCAAGTCTTCTCTCCCACCAACGAGACCAGGAAATCAGAGGACCCAGGGAGATCAGGGGATTAGCTGTTCTGGATCAAGTACAACAGGACACAGCATAGGGTCCAGGGGACCAGGTAAGAGGATAAGCGCCCCAGATTCCTGTTCTTCTTCTCCAACCACGGGACCAGCATTCGGACAAGGAATAGAAGAACCACCAGATTATTGGACTTGCTAGCACCCACCAAAAGGGAACTCTGGTCCCCAGACCAGTAAGGGGCTCTTTCTGCACCCACTAGAAGAAGAGATGGGAAAGAGACAATACAAAAACACAGTCAGCAACAGAAAAACAAATATGAAACCGCCAGATTCTAGAGACTCCACACCAGCAAGAACCCAACATTCCAATGCGGACGAAGCAGAAGAGAACGACCTTAAAAAGCACTTTCATGAAAATGATAGAGGCCCTAAAAGAGCATATTGGAAAATCTCTCAAAGAAATGGAAGAAAAAACAAACCAAAAAATGCAAGAAATGGAAGAAAAAACAAACCAAAAAATGCAAGAATTGAAAGAAAAAAGAAACCAAAAAAGGCAGGAAATGGAAGAAGAAATGAAGCAAAAAATGCAAGAAATGGAAGAAAAAACAAAGCAAAAAATGCAAGAATGGGAAGAAGAATCATACCAAAAAGGCAGGGAATGGAAGAAGAAACAAAGCAAAAAATGCAAGAAATGGTAGAAAAAACAAAGCAAAAAATGAAAAAAAAATGGAAGAAGAAACAAACCAAAAAAGGCAGGAAATGGAAGAAGAAACAAAGCACAAAATGTGAGAAATGGAACAAAAAGCAAACCAAAAAATGCAAGAAATGGAAGAAAGAACAAACAAAAAATTCATAAAAGGCAACAAAAGGACGAACAGATAAACAGAAAATTGCAAGAAGCAATGCAAACAATGCAAGGGTTGAAAACTGAAATAGAGTCATTAAAAAAACACAATCTGAAGAAAGGCAGAAAATGGAAAATCGGGACAAACAGTCAGGCACTACCAATACAAGCATTACCAACAGAATAGAAGAGATGGAAGAGAGAATCTCAAGTGTTGAAGATACGCTAGGAGAAATGGATTTATCAACCAAAGAAAACCTTAAATCCAACAAATCCTTAACACAAAACATCCAGGAAATATGGGACACCATGAAAAGACCAAACCTAAGAATAATAGGTATAGAAGAAGGAGAAGAAATCCACCTCAAAGGGGCAGAAGGCATATTCAACAAAATCATAGAAGAAAACATTCCCAACCTTAAGAAAGACATGCCAATGAAGGTACAAGAAGCATACAGAACACCAAATAGAGTGGACCACAAAAAAAAATCCCCTCACCACATAATAATCAAGACCCCAAACATATAGAATAAAGAAAGAATATTAAGAGCAGCTACAGAAAAAGGTCAAGTAACATATAAAGGCAGACCTATCAGAATTACACCTGATTTCTCCATGGAAACGCTGAAAGCCAGAAGGTCCTGGATAGATATTCTACCTACACTAAGAGACCATGGATGCCTGCCCAGACTACTATACCTGGCAAAGCTCTCAATCACTATAGACGGAGAAAACAAGATATTCCATGACAAAACTAGATTCAAGCAATATATGTCCACTAACCCAGCCCTACAGAAAATTTTGGAAGGAAAACTCCAACCCAAGGAAGCTAACTACAACCAGAAAAACACAAGCATTAGAGAATCCCGATCTACCAACATCCAAAAGAACAAAGGGGTGAAATACCACACATAATTCCACCAACAACAACCATCGCAAACTGAAGAAAGATGAGAAATCAATGGTCATTAATATCCCTCAATATTAATAGCCTTAAATCACCATAAAAAGACACAGACTAGCAGAATGGATTCGAAGACAGAACCCTTCCTTCTGCTGCATACAAAAAACACACCTCAACCTCAAAGACAGATATTATCTGAGAGTTAAAGGTTGGGAAAAAATTTTTCAATCAAATGGACCCAAGAAATAGCAGGGGTAGCAATCCTAATATCTAACAAACTAGACTTTAAAATAAAATCAATCAAAAGAGATGAAGGAGGGCATTACATACTCATCACAGGTGAAACCCACCAAGATGAAGTGTCTATCCTGAACATCTATGCCCCAAATACAAAGGCATCCACATTCTTTAAAGAAATATTATTAGAACTTAAATCTCATCTAAAGCCCCACACAGTTATAGTGGGAGATTTCAACACACCACTCTCACCACTAGACAGGAATACCAGACAGAGACTCAAGAAAGAAGCAAAGGGTCTAATAGAAGTAATGACCCAACTGGGATTAACAGATATCTATAGAACATTTCATCCACATAAAAAAGAATATACAGTCTTCTCAGCACCACATGGAACCTTCTCAAAAATTGAACACATACTTCGCAACATATCAAACTTTAGCAGCTACAAAAAAATTGGAATAACTCCATGCATCTTATCAGACCACCATGCTTTAAAATTAGAATTCAACAACAACACAAATTGCAGAAAACATACAACTCATGGAAATTGAATAATGCTCAACTGCACCATCCCTGGGTCAAAGAGGAAATAAAAAAAGAAATTAAAGACTTCCTCGAATTCAATGAGAATGAAGACACAACATACCCAAACGTATGGGACACTTTGAAAGCAGTGCTACGGGGGAAGTTCATAGCACTAAGTGCTCCCATGAAGAAACAGGAGAACAGTTATACCAGAGAATTAACAGCACAGCTGAAAGCTCTGGAACACAAAGAAGCACACTCCCCCAGGGAGGAGTAGATGCCAGGAAATAATCAAATTGAGGGCTGAAATCAATAAAGTAGAAACCAGGAAAACAATACAAAGAATCAATGCAACGAAGAGTTGGTTCTTTGAGAAAATCAACAAGATAGACAAACCTTTGTCCAAACTTACCAAACAGCAGAGAGGGAACACGCAAATTAACAAAATCAGAAATGAAAACGGGGACATAACAACAGACTCTGAGGAAATCCAGAGAATCATTAGGTCATACTTTGAAAACCTGTACTCCACAAAATTCGAAAATTTAAAGGAAATGGATGACTTCCTGGACAGCTATCATTTGCCAAAACTAAATCAAGAACAGATAAGCAATTTAAATAGAACTATAACCCCTATGGAAATAGAAGCTGTCATCAAAAGTCTCCCAACCAAAAAAAAAAGCCCAGGTCCAGATGGACTCAGTGCAGAATTCTACCAGAAATTCAAAGAACAGCTTATACCAATTCTTCTCAAAGTGTTCCACACAATAGAAGCAGAAGGGTCTTTCCCAAACTCTTTCTATGAGGCTTCAATAACCTTGATCCCCAAGCCACACAAAGATACAACTAAGAAAGAGAACTTCAGACCAATATCCCTCATGAACATTGATGCAAAAATACTCAATAAAATACTGGCAAATCGGATCCAAGAACACTTCAAAACAATCATTCACCACGATCAAGTAGGTTCCATCCCAGGGATGCAGGGATGTTTCAACATATGAAAATCCATCAACGTAATCCACCATATAAACAAACTGAAAAACAAAAATCACATGATCATCTCAGGAGATGCTGAAAAAGCCTTTGACAAAATCCAACACCCCTTCATGATAAAGGTCTTGGAGAGATCTGGGATAACAGGGACATACTTAAACATAATAAAAGCTATATACAGTAAACCAACAGCCAAAATCAAACTAAATGGACAGAAACTCAACGCAATTCCTCTAAAATCAGGAACAAAAGAAGGCTGTAAATTCTCTCCATACCTTTTCAACATTGTACTAGAAGTTCTAGCTATTGCCATACGACAACAAAGGGGGATTAAGGGGATACAAATTGGGAAGGAAGAGGTCAAACTTTCACTGTTTGCAGACGATATGATAGTTTACATCAATGACCCAAAGAACTCTACCAGGGAACTCTTACAGCTGATTAACACCTTCAGCAAAGTGGCAGGCTACAAGATCAACTCAAGAAAATCAGTAGCCCTACTATATACAGATGATAAAAGGGCTGAAAGAGAAATCAGAGAAACATCACCCTTTACAATTGCCACAAACAACATAAAATATCTTGTGGTAATGCTAACCAAACAAGTGAAAGACCTGTTTCGTAACAACTTTGAATCTTTAAAGAAAGAAAATAAGAAGCCCTCAGAAAATGGAAAGATCTCCCATGCTCTTGGATAGGTAGGATCATGTAGTAAAAATGGCAATCCTGCCAAAAGCAATCTACAGATTCAATGCAATCCCCATTAAAATCCCAGCACAAATCTTCACAGACCTTGAAAGAACAATAATCAATTTTGTATGGAAAAACAAAAGACCCAGGGTAGCCAAAACAACCCTGTTCAACAACGCAATGTCCGGAGGCATCACCATCCCTGACCTCAAGCTCTATTACAGAGCTATAGTCCTGAAAACAGCTTGGTATTGACACAAAAATAGACAGGTAGACCAATGGAATCGAATTGAAAACCCGGGTATTAACCCACACACATACGAACATCTGATCTTTGACAAAGAAGCTAAAAATATACAATGGAATAAAGAAAGCATCTTCAACAAATGGTGCTGGCATAATTGAAGACTGGCATGTAGAAGAATGCGGATCGATCCATATTTATCACCATGCACAAAACTTAAGTCCAAATGGATCAAAGACCTCAAAACAAATCCAGCCACACTGAACCTCTTAGAAGACAAAGTGGGTGGTACCCTTGAACGAATTGGTACAGGAGACAGCTTCCTGAACATAACACCCGTAGCACCGACAGTGAGATCAACAATTAATAAATGGGTCCTCCTGAAACTGAGAAGCTTCTGTAAGGCAAAGGACACAGTCAGCAAGACTAAAATGCAACCCAAAGAATGGGAAAAATATTCACTACTCCCACATCTGACAGAGGGTTGATCTCCAAAGTTTACAAAGAACTCAAGAAGCAAGTCTCCAAAACACCAAAGGACCCTATTAAAAAGTGGGCTGCAGAACTAAATAGAGAGTTTTCAATAGAGGAGTCTAAAATGGCTGAGAGGCACTTGAGAAAGTGCTCAACATCCTTAGCCTTCCGGGAAATGCAAATCAAAACAACTCTGAGATACCATCTTACTCCTGTCAGAATGGCTAAAATCAAAAACACCAATGGCAATTTATGCTGGAGAGGATGTGGTGAAAGGGGGACACTCCTCCATTGCTAGTGGGAGTACCAACTGGTTCAGCCACTTTGGAAATCAGTATGGAGATTCCTCAGAAAAATGGGAATAAACCTACCACAAGACCCAGCAACTGCACTCTTAGGCATATATCCAAATGATGCCCATTCATACAACAAAGATGTCTGCTCCACTATGTTCATAGCAGCTTTATTTGTAATAGCCAGAACTTGGAAGCAACCTAGATGTCCCTCACCCGAAGAGTGGATAGAGAAAATGTGGTACATCTACACAATGGAGTACCATTCAGCAGAAAAATATAATGGAATCATGAGATTCGCAGGCAAATGGATGACACTAGAAGAAACCATCCTGAGTGAGGTAACCCAGTCACAAAAAGAGAAACATGGCATGTACTCTCTCATATATGGATTTTAGACATAGATCTGGGGAGTGCCAGCCTACAATCCTATGGCCAGAGAGTCTGGGAAACAGAAACTTCATTTAGTGGCTGATCGAAGAAGAGGCAGACTCCCTCGGTTAAGTACTGAGCTGAACTCAAGAAAGCCAGTAACAGAGAGGGAGGACTGATGATCAAAGGGATTAAGACTGGGCTGGTTTAAACCCCAGAAACAGCTGACCAGACAAAGGTTAACTCTTGAATCCCAGGCATCAGCCTGGGAATCCAGCATGGGACTGATCAAGTCCCCCTGAATCTGTTTGTCAGTGAGGAGGCCTAGGGAGTCTATTGAGCCTTGGGCAGCAGATCAGTACCCATCCCAAGTATACACACGGACTTTGGACTACCATAGAACAATGTGAGGTGCACTCTCACCCTGAACTCTTGGGGAAGGATCTAGGCCCTGCCCTATATGAAGTGACAGACTATGGACACCCCCATGGAGGGCCTCACCCTCCCTGGGGGAATGAGGGGATATCGGGGGGATTGGGGGGAGGGCACAGGAGCAGAGGAGGGAATGGGGGAGGGACCTGGAACTGACTTGTGAAGCAACCTCGTTTCTTATCTAAATTTAAACTGGAAAATAAAATAAAAAAAGACTGCTCCCTGCAACATGAGAGAGACCTCTTAGCACTGGCAAAATAAAGACACACACACACACATTCTCCTGGAAATAAAGGCAGCACATGCATCCTCTTAGTACATCAACTGGATGTCTGGGTTTCTTTTCCTGTTATCTCAGAGTTGCTTTTGGCACAGGTGCAAAATCTAGTAGCTATGCTTCTTTCATCTTTGCTTTGTCTGCATGGGTTGAGTCCACCTTCGTTTTCGTATCTCAATTTTTTCAAAGGTTAAGTATCTACTTTAGTGTTATACCTCTCTCTGCCTATGAAATTTTAGTATTACTGGCCTGCAACAACACCCTAACCATCAATCAGTTGCTGGTTTTGTTTTTCAGATAGAGTCTATAAGCAAAAGACTTCTGGCTGAACTGGAACTCACTCTGTAGAGCAGGTTACCCATGAACTCAAAATGATCTGCCTGCCTTTGTTGCCTGAATGCTAGGATTACACACATGTACCATGACTACCTGGCAAGAAACTCTCTTAATTGAATTTCAAAATTGATCATGGCACTATGAGAAATGTGGAAGAGAACCAGGAAGCATAATGGCTCAATCTAACAATCTTTGTACTTGTAGGTTGAGATTTGAGATGAAAATTGTGAGTTTTGAGCAAATAATAGGACTCATGTTAGTAGCAATGATATGGTTCTGGAGAGATTTTTCGGTGGTTTTGAGCACAGGCTGCTCTTGCTAGAGGACCCAAGTTTTATTCCCAACATCCACATGGTTAAGAATTGTCTATAGCTCCATTTGTAGGCTATCTGATGAACTCTTCTACATTTCTGTATCACAAACAACTCATTTGCTACACTTATATACATTCTGGTAAAATACATCCACTGAAAATAAATAAAAATAATTAAAACACATGTGCATGTTCACAGTCATCATTAATCTCACTATTTTGGAGGCAGAGGAATTCAGATTTTAACAATTTGTTGCCAATTTTGTGTACAAAATGAGTTTTAGAAATTATACGAGTCCTCCAAAAAACCTGTTTTCAGTATACCAAAATAGTACTAATAATGATAATAGCATATGAAGAAGAGCAAGAAAGAGAAGGAGGAGGAGAATGGAGAATTTGAAGGAGGAGGAGGAGGAGGAGAAGAAGAAGAAGAAGAAGAAGAAGAAGAAGAAGAAGAAGAAGAAGAAGAAGAAGAAATAGAAGGAGATGAAGACGAAATAGAAGAAGAAGAAGAAGAAGAAGAAGAAGAAGAAGAAGAAGAAGAAGAAGAAGAAGAAGAAGAAGAAGAAGAAGAAAGCAAATAACTCATGTTCATCTCAGTGTAGGCAGTGGATTGCAATCCCTCATCTTTGAAATTTAGGAAGGAAGAGGGACTGAGGAAGAAGATGTTGATTTCATCCAGGATTATATAAGAGATCATACTTCAAAATGTAGTAAACGATTTTGTGTTTAGTAATTTTGCAGCTTGATTTTGTAGGAGTGTCAAACAAATATTCATGGAATATGAGAATTTATCAGACTAAACTGCCTAGAGTATGCAATGTGGACCAAGATACTTCTTCTCTTTCAGATAAAAATTCCTAGTCTTGAAAGACCAGTCCTATGGTGTTCAAATTTACTGTTCAATGTATTGTTGCCACTTGCCTCGTAGTGGTTGACGCAAATGAATGGAATGGAGATATAAGCTAGGAATATAACTGAGAGATAGGGAACATGCCAAGAATGTGACATGCCCTAAGGTCAATCTTTGTACTGGGGAAGGAAAGAATGGAAAATTAACTGTTTCATCCTAAAGAGTGGGAAACATAAAACTGGGGTTTTCATAGATGCTATTAAAAAATTCAAAACCTGATTTCTTGGCATTATTTGAGTGTGACAGTCAATCATTTGGAGGATGAAAATACCAAATGAAGGGCAGATAAACCCAGAGACCCTATTTATAAATATATAACATTTAAATTCGGTGGTCGTAGCGATGGGCTGACAAGATGACTAAGCATGTACTGGCAATGCAGATAAGAAAACAGATCTGAGGTTATTTCTCATTTCTTTGCCACCTTTTTGATGAGGAAATGGACATCAGTAAATGAACCATACAATAATGTTGAGATTCCAAGCATGGGGTGTAGGGACATGTCTCGGATCCCAGTACCAGGGAATTAGTGACAGAATTACCATGAGGATTAGGCACATCTTGATTCAAGAAACCCTATCTGAAGAAATATTATAAATAAAAATGAAGATGTGGGATGGTTGAAAGTGCAGCCTTTGGAAATATGGGATGACTTGATCCTGTGTGTTTTCATGTCTGGTCTCTCAGGGGTTTCAGTTGGAGATATGAAAGGCTTCTCTGTTTTAGAGACAAACCTGAATTTCCTGCAGCAGCTAGAACACTCTATTACCAGTTAGTAAGCCAAGGCCTTGGAGACAATTATTCGAGTCAGAACAAGAAAGCCTTTGGTGTAAGTCAGGGATGCTCTTCTATTTTGAATACAAACAGTTATAAATTTTTGAATACTTCTTGGAAGGACTTAATGGGGTCTTGGCTCACTGGAGACTTCGGGTTCATTTGAACAGTATGTAGAAGCATGCTTATGATATGAGTGGTCCTACCGAGAGGTTCTAGTCCAAGCATAGGAATTTGTATGTCAAGGAGACATTTAAGGACATTGGTTCCCAAACTTCATAATGTTGTGGCAGATTTGTGATTATGTCACTCCAGGAAACTTGACAAGAATAAAGCTGTCATGTGGAAGAAAACATTTCTCAGTACATCATGAGATCTGCTGTGGTAAAAGAGCAGCATCAACCATGGCTCTAACTTTCTAGACTTGAACAGATATGCTCTGCTTAAAAGACAAGTGACTTTTGTGCAGGCTCTTGCTAAGCTGTCTAGTGTGAAACCTCCTCTCAAAACTGCTTAGGTGGAGCACTAAGACACACTCCTAAAAGCACCTGAGATCATTCCCTGCAATCCCCAAGGGATTTTTATTTTGAAGAAGCAGAACAGCCTGTTTTCCCACAACAGTCCTACCCAATCTCCATGTTCTGATGAACTCAGTACAATTAATTTAGGCACCAGGATACCATGGAAGTACAGCTGCCTCTTCGTCCACAATACATAGATTGACACTGGTGTCAAGATTGTCAGCAGAGATCTGGAAATACTGACTACCTGTTGTCCAAATCCGTGTTGATGTAATTATCCAAGATTCCACGCAGTACAATTTGTTCATATGTCATACTCTGTAGATTAATGGTAAGTTCCTCAAATTCTGTGTCATCTGCTGCAACTGCTTAGTGAAGGTGGATGGTGCCTCCTGAGTAGTCTCTGTGGTATACAAAGACCATTGAATGTGTATAATGTCTAAGAGAGTCCATGTTGAGTTCCAAGAGGAAGCTGAGGAAGAGGAATTACTTGCACCCAGGGATAGTCGCAAAATCAGGACAACTATCCTCAAATTGTTGTGTGTGACCTGTGCCTGTAAATCAGACACCATGGACAGTCATATGCATCACTCCATATTACAGTTCCCTGGCCCTGGTAGGCATGACTAACCTGGTCATACGGGTTTGGATTTCAGTGTCATGTCAAATCTAATGTGACACAAGTAAAACCTGGTGTCCCTAGAGCTTAACAGCACCATGACCTGATCTCATGTGTTCAGGGATCTGAATGTCAAAGGCCCTGGTACATGTCCGTAGGAGTTTCTATTCCTTCATATTGAAATCAGATTCCAATGGTAACTTAATGAATCCACCTATGAAGAAATGAAGGAATACCTTACACAGAGAGGGACACCAAATTAGTCAATCTATTCCTCCTGACCCAATTTGCTCCTCACAAAGAAATGAAGGAGCTCCCTAAAAGCAGAGGTAGTTTGGACAACTCATGCTTCTCCTAAACTATCAGTCAGAAATTCTCGACTCCAAGTCTGCTGTTTAGGAACCCAGAGGAGTAGAATAGACCTATTGTTTCCCAAAGCTCCCATAGGAGCAACAAAATCAGAAGGTCCAGCTTTAAATCACCTCCCCAAGGGAATTCCCAATGCCCTGCTTATGATTCACTGTGCTTTGCCCAGGACCATTTATTCCTCAGTGTTCTGCAGTGAGAACCAGCACCAGCTTCATTTTGCCTATCTCTAAGATCTCCATGTTCCCCATTCTTTCTCTCAAGCAGCCTCCTCAGTCTTCCCAACATGCCTATGGGCACTGACCAAATAATCCACTGGCATTTGTTGTTGCACAATACTGGTGACATCACTGACAACAAAAAAGGCTATCCAGAATACAATAGAATCGCTAGGCATGGAACTGTTAGGGTCAGAGTCAGTGGCACTGAACTATCTACTGAATAGCTGTTCTCCAATTCCCAAGAATCCATGTGGCCCTTAACAGCAGCCTTCCCAGAAGCAAAAGGTAAGAACTAATACCTCATCCTTATAAAGCAAGTGATATCTCTGGACTTCATTTGAATATTTTCACTACTTCATGTGTGGGAACTTGAACACTAAATTCCAAACACAGGCCAGGAAATGGTTCATCTTTTCTTGTGATCTATAATCAATAACATAAAAAAGATGGTTGCTAGGGAATCAGATCAGGATGGTGGGAAGTAAAGATTAGTCTGCTGATGTGAACAAGCATATTATGGAGAAGCCACAATGGGTGTTACAATATGTGGTTTTGGTGGGAAATTGTGGTTGTCTTGTGAGAACAAAGAATAGTACCAGATTTGTTGAGGGTAATTCCACAAAAAATCAGCAGAATGCTTTATAGTTATTGTGAATTTAGCAAATGTGTGATCAAGTAGTGACATGTAAGACTGGAGATGCTAAGGACTGGGATTCCCCATGTGAGCCATCAGGCACAAAAGGAAACATTGCCAGGAAGAGGGATGTTACATTACTGCACTCTACATAAGGAAAGATGAATGGCTATTGAGAGGCCAGACACAGATATGGTAAGGCATTTTGGGAAAAATCAAATGTGTCAGAGTCATGGAGAGGGTAGCTAATATTTTATTGATACAGTGCTTCAACAAGAGCTGCAGAAAACAAATTACTTGATCAGGAGCTACCCATGAGAATGCACATGCTCTTAGGAAAGGTGCCACAGCCAGCTTAAATTACACTATTCATAGGAGCAAGAGAAGGGCAGTCAAAGGGCACAAGAGGGCAGACTGTTAGGGGTCATTTGCACTAGAGCTTTCCCATAGCTCCATTTAAAACTTTTAAATTTACTGACCATCATTAAATAAACAGCTAAAACCATGTTCAGACTGGATTCTAAATTCTCCAGATATCTCGACCATTGCTTCAGAACTGTACTTGGTGGATCCCTGTATAAATGAGTTATGTGGATAACTGTGTTCTTTCAGATGCTATATCACAGTGACAAGCCATGCTTTACAAGATTAACTATCTTAGAAATACCCAATTCTAGAAGTCAAGGGACAGTGCCAGGCCTATACACTACTTCATCTCATTCAATCCTGACACACTGAAGAATTAGCAGCAAATGTCTAAGAGATGAGACTTTAGCATGTTTGAAAATCAAGATTGAGGCTCCCACTGTGTGGATATCAGTTCTCTTATCTCTCTATAATAGGATGTCTGAGTGTCAGCTGGTCTTCACTGTTATCCTGCATGAGGTGATCCATGGGACAGCATTCTCTAACTTATTCACAGCTGCAGAATAAGTTCCTTTTCTTCAGCACCCTTCAGAGCCATGTGCTTTCAGAAACAAGGAGAATATTGTTAATCTCATAGACATTCCGGTGGTGTAGGAATGCACAAGTCACTTGCTCTATGCTTCAGCATCTCATGTTAATAAATAGAGAACCCATGCAGGGAACACGTAGAGTCACCAGTTTCTCAAAGCCTTCCTTAATGAATACCAAGACTCCCAGAGATGGAGGAAAGAGGGCAGTCACTGTCTAGCACTACTGGTTGTAAGAACTCTCAGACTGAACTGGAGATCTGTGTGTCATCAGCAATTGGGAAATCAGAAATCTTAGGGGTCAATGGAAGACAACAGCACTCAGTGGCTGCTGCCCTGCTATTGACTATCATGCAAAGAGTGAAGACCCCAGGCTTTGTCAGCACAGTCTCCTTTCCCACTTATTACTGGTATACAATCTAAAGCACTGCAGTGGGGAAGAATTCAGTGATCATATTGAAAACTCAATAAAATCTCTGTGCCTCTTTCTCCACTCCAATACAAATACAACACCCTTATCAATTGCTGACTCTGTCAAACTAACCATCATGAATCCTTGAACTGGATCTCTTATTTAGGAACCCATAGAAGCAGGATAGTCCAATTCTTTCTCAGAAGATACCCATTCCTGAGCCCAACCCCTGGAAGACTCAATCCTACCACATCTAGAAAACTCCTCAGCCACTTCCCTCAACTCACTGTGTCTTCCCCACGATCAATTACTTTTCCATGTTTGCCAGTGAGACCTAGTGCTGGCTTCCTTCTGCCTCACTTTGGGCTCTCCCTGCTGTCCATTCTCTCACCAAAGTGGAAGTCTCAGGCTTGACAACATGTCTATAGGCAAAACTTGTAGGTATTGCATGAATGTCCTAAGGGAAGTTGGTGTTGCTACAACACTAGTGACACAACATGGAATTCTAAGAGCACTCCATGACAAAAAGGAATGTCCAGAGAAGGACCTGCTGATGTCATGTGGCACAACCTATGCCTCCTTATTAATTAGCTCACCTGAAATGACAAGAAGCTGAGGTTTCCATTCCAGGAATCTCTATTGTGGCACAGGGGAAGCCATTCAGACCTTATCCTTCCAAAGCTATTCATTTATCTCTACTTGATTAGAATATTTTCACAATTTCACCCATGGGGAGTTGAAGACTTATTTTATAAACACTGTTCAACATAGGAACTTCCAATCATTCACATTTATACACAACAATATGAGAAATAAAACAAATGGAAGAATTAGGTCAGGATCAGAAGGAGATGGAGGGTTGAGTGCTCTGTAATGAAGAGGACTTCATGAAGGATAAGATTAAAGGAAGTTGATCATAGAGGATTTGTAAGTGAGTTAATACTGTCATGAGACAAAAACTGCCCTTGAACATACTCTCTGAAACATCCACAGATGATGGACTGTTCCCTGAAAGGTGAATAAATTCTTCACCTTCCCAGATTGCCTTTGTTGAGTTTTATCGCAATACAGAAATCTACCGAGAACACTTCTCATATTCTCATGACATCCTCTGATGCTTCATACTTCATGTGCCAGTGTGTAGCTGCATTGTTTTCACCAATTGCAAAGTATATGAACACTGAAATATGTTTCATTATCTCCTCTACCATCCACAACCACTTCTTTTTTATATATAATAATTTTTAATTTTTTTCACATGATAATCTGTTCCCTCTCCCTTCTATCCTTCCCAAGACCCCATACCTCCAAACCATCCATCACACTCCATCTCCCCTTTTCTCCCCAGGGAGGGTAAGGTCTTCAATGAGGGACTTCTTAGAGTCTGTTATATGGTCCCGCGCAGGGCCTAGGTCCTCCCCATGTGTCCAGGATGAAAGAGCAACCTTCCATGTGGAATGGGTTCCTGGAGTCCATATATATGCCAGGAATAAATACTGATCTACTCTCTAAGGTCCCACGAATTGCCTAGTCCTCTTATCTGACACCCAGGATCAGGGGGAGGGGAGTCTGTGTTTAACAGTCTCATGGTTATCTCACAGTCATCAGTCTAGGGTCCATGTGTTCCCACTTGTTTAGGTCAACTGCCTCTGTGGCTTTCACCAGCCTGGTCTTGATTCTTTTGCTCATCACTCCTCTTTGCAACTGGGTTCCAATAATTCAGTTCAGTGTTTAGGTCTGGGTGTATGCCTCTGCTTCTGTCAACAACTGGATGAGGGTTCTAGGATGGCATATAAGGTCATCATCAATCGCATTATCAGGGGAGGGCAATTAAAGTAGTCTTGATGCCAGTGGATATCAGTTTGGCAGATCTGTGAAGATCTCACTTGTGCCAGATCTCTCCTCCAACTTATAATGGCTACCTATATTGAGGTTTCTCACATCCTTTTCTCCTCTATTTCCTGCTCCCACATGTCATCCTCTCCCTCCACTTCTCCCCCTTTCTTTATCCCCTCTCTGTCTCCACTCCCTTCCCCCTTGCTTCCAATCCAATTAGGAGTTCTCCTCCCATAACCCTTCTCCATGTTACCTTTCATATCTCTCTAAGGGTCCTTCCTGCTTCCCAGACTCTCTGATGGTGGTATTGTAGGCTGGCAATCCCCTGCTCCACATCTAAAATCCATATATGAGTGAGTACAAACCATGTTTGTCTTTTTTTCTGAAAGGGTTACCTCATTCAGGATGTTTTCTTCTACTGCCATCCATTTGCCTGCTAATTTCAACATTACATTTTTTTCTGCTGAGTAGTAATCCATTGTGTAAATGTACCACATTTTCTCTATCCACTCTCAGTTGAGGAGAATCTAGGTTGCTTCCAGGTTCTAGCTATTATAATTAATGCTGCTATGAACATAGTTGAGCAGATGTCCTTATTGTATAAGTGTACTTCTTTTTAGGTATAGGCCTAAGAATGGAATTACTGGATCATGTGGTAGGGTGATTTCCATTTTTCTGATGATTTTCCATTCCAATTCCCAAATTGGCTGCAAAAGTTGGCATTTCCACCTGAGGTTGAGGAGTGTTTCTGTTTCTCCACATCCTCTCCACCATAAACTCTCATTGGCCCAGGAGATGGTGGAGCACGCCTTCAATCCCAGGGCTCGTGAGGCAGAGGTAGGCTGATGTCTGTGTATTCGAGGCCAGGCTGGTTCGGCCTCCAAAACAATACAGAGAAACCCTGTCTCGTATTAAAAAAAAACGGGTGTTGGTGACAAACACCTTTAATCGCAGCACTCGGGAGGCAGAGGCAGGTGGATCTCTGTGAGTTCGAGGCCAGCCTGGCCTATAGAGGGAGTTCTAGGACAGCCTCCAAAACAATACAGAGAAACACGGTCTCGAAAAACCAAAACAAAACTGTCATTAGTGTTTTTGATTTTAGCCATTCTGACAGGAGCTGTTTTGATTTGAATTTCCTCTGGTGACTAAGAATGTTGAGCACTTTCTCAAGTGTCTCTCAGCAATTCTGACTCCTGTATTGAGAAATCTCTATTTAGTTCTTTATCCCACTTTTTAATTGGATCCTTTGTTTTTTTGGAGATGTGTTTCCAGAGGTCATTATAGATTTTAGAGATCAACTCTCTGTTAAATATGGGGTTGGTTAATAGCTTTTCCCATTCTTTGGGCTATCGTTTTGTCTTCTTGATTGTGCCCATTGCCTTGTAGAAGATTCTCAGATTCAGGAGGTTCCATTTCACACCTACTTCTTACATAACTATATTAAACCATTATTTTTTTCCTTTTTTATCTGATATAGCCTAGTTTTCTCTAATACAGAAGGCTTCCCTGCGTTTCCCTCTTTACACTTATCTTTCGATGTTCTTTCCTTATTCTCTTTTCCAATTATCATTTGTCACATTATGATACATTTATGGTTAGAGTGTATTTTCCACAGAAATGGGTGACTCATTGTATTCACATTTCCCAATTCAATTTTATTGCATTAGTATTATAAATTTAGCAAACTAACCATTTCATGTTACCTACTTATCCACAAAACTTTAAGAACATCAGTTTCAAACTTCTGTATGTATTTCGGATTTGTCTCAGGTACTTAACAGCTGTTCTTATTAATAGTATGCTTTTAAAGGATGCTACTCCAAAATGCCTTATTCGTAAGTCTACGGTGAGTGGAAAGGGGAATCCTTTCTCAGTATGTTTGTCATTGTATACAGGAAGAATACTGACGTATGTGTGTTAGTTTTGCATTCTTCCACTCTTATGATGTATTTGTCAACTTTAAGTGACTTCAGATAAATATTTAAATTTTGTTGAGAATCATATCATATGCAATAAATAATTTTGGAATTCTACATTTTCCATTTGTATCCACTTTGTCTCAGTCAGTTGTCTTATTTCCCTGGATAATAATCCAAATTCTATATTGAATAGAAAAGTGTGGACATCATTGCCATGTTGCTGATTATCTTGGATTTGCTTTGAGTTTTCCTTCATTTAACATGGTGTTTCTTTGGACTTTTTGTAAAATGTCTTTATTATGGAAGAATTTGTCCTTTATATTCCAGGATTCTCCAGCATTTTGTGCAGATTTATTTAATTTTTTTATTTTAATTTAAATAGCTTGTTTCACATGTCAATTCGAGTTCCCTCTCCCTGCCGTCCTCCCACACCCCTCACCATCACCCCCCAGCCTCCCACTCTATTGCCACTTCCTTCCACAAAGGGGATGTGGCAGATGTAGAGTCTGTCATTTCACTCAGGGCAGGGTCCAGACACTCCCCTAAGAGTCCAGGATGAGAGAGCATCCCTCTTTGTGCTATGGACACACGAAGACTGCTTATATGCCAGGGATAAACAATGAAGATGCTCACTACAAGAAGTAATGCTCACTTCTTAGGAATTGGAACCCTATGTCAAGTAAAACAAAGAACAAGATGGGGTGAGTGTATAGGGTCTGAGAGACAAAGAATAAGACTGAGGCCATATGTCACAGATATGGCTATGAGTCTCTGGTGTCATGAATTATTCCGTCAATGGAATTCCCAGCTTAACATTCCGGCTGTGTCAGATATGAATCATAAACAAGCTCTTAGTGGCAGAAAAAATAATGTAAGGCACTACAATAAGCAGACCCCAAACAGACAGGCTGTACCTAATTAGAATGCTAGTGCCACACCTACAGAAGAACCAAAAGCACTATCCTTAAAATGGCAACCAGATGAAACTTACAGGGTTGGACAATGGCCTACAACCTCTGAGAAGCTAGAGGCCTTACAAAAGTTAGTTCAGGAACAGCTTATTGCTGGACATTTTGAAGAATCCACCAGTGCTTGGAATTTTCCTGTTCGTGTTAGCAAAAGATTTCTGTTAAATGGAGAATGCTTAATGATTTGAGAGCTACAAATCATTTGGGCTCTCTATAGCTTGGGATGCCATTACCTTCTCTGATACCCAGAGCATGTCCAGTTATAGTAAGTTATCTAAAAGATTATTTCTTCATTATACCTTTACAAGAAAAACAGAGAAAAATTTGCCTTCAAATCACCTACATATATCAAATCTAAATGCGTTAAGAGACTTCAATGAAAGGATTTGCCACAGAAACTGTTAAGCACTCTTATGTTATACCAGTATTTTCTGCAAAAAAAACCTTTGGAAATAATTCACAAAAATTTGCACAATCCATAATTTACCATTATATGAATGATATACTGCTTGCTGTTTCTAAACAAGGAACATTGGAAAAGATATTTTAGGCAGTAGAGGAACATTTACCTAGCTGGGGACTACAAATTGCCCCACAAAAAATACAAAGAGGAGATTATATTAACTACTTGGGCTGTAAAATACATCTACAGTAAATTAGAGGGAAAAACATGCAGATAAGGATAGATCATCACCAGAATCTTAATCATATTCAAAAACTACTAGTAGAAACATCTCAACTATAGACAATTATTGCAATACAAGGGCATGGTTGAAAACACCTAAGAGGAGACAAGGGCATAAATAATCCACAAATGTTACTATTTGAGCCTGGAAAAGAATTAGAATGGGTAGGAACAAAACTAGAAGTCCATGAGAACCATTTGGATCCAAAACTAGACTGAATTATTATTATTTGACCATCTAGAGAATAACCCTCAGGAATTTTTGTGCAGAGGGAAGATATCATACTAGAATGAGTATTTCTACCACATTATCAAAATAAAAAACTGAAGACATATAGAGAAAAGGTCTGTGATTTGATACTGAAAGGTAAGTTAAGACTTCTACAACTAACTTGAAGGGACCCAGTAGAGATTATTGTATCCTTAACAAATGAGGAAATTTTCACCTTATGCAATGATAATCAATATCAGGAAAGGGCTTGCAGTAACTATGCAGGAATGATTAACAACAGTTATCTCAAAGCAGAGAGAATTAAATTCATAAAGAATACAAGTTGGAAGAAAAATGCCTGTCTCTTGATTTCTTACATTCTATGCTGATTCAAACATGTCAGGTAAGGCAGGTTATAAATCAGAAAATATAAGTAAAATAGCTCAAAGTTCTTGCAACTTTGTAAAAGTGGGAGAGTTGTATACCATTCTCACAGTACTTAAAGACTTTATAGACCATCTCAATAAATACAGATTCTCAGTATGCAGAGAGTCTCGTTTTACACATTGAGACAGCAGAATTTGTTCCTGATGATACAGAATTAACTTCCTTGTTTCTGCAAATACAGGAAACCATCAGAAATGGAATTCATTATATATATATATGTATGTATATGGCACATCAGACCTCTTATGAGTATACTACTAGGTCCTCTTCACCAAGGCAAAGATGAGATTGACTGTTTATTAATAGAAAGTGTGTTGCAAGTTTCAGAATTTCATAAGAAACACCACTTTAATAGAAAAAGCTTAAAGAACGATGTTTCTATCACTTGGCAAAATTCCTAGGAAATCTTAAGAAACTGCCCTGCCTGTTCATGCTATAATCAAACTACATTACCAACAGTCAGTAATCCCCAAATTATTTGCAAAAATGAAGTTTGGCAAATGGATCTATTTCACTTTCTAGAATTTGGAAGTTTAAAATATGTGCACCATACCATAGACACATTTTCAATCTTCCAATGGACTAACTGCCCTCAGCTCTGAAAAGTCTGATTCTGTTATCACATGCCTCTTAGAGGTGATGGATGTTATGGTTATACATGAACAGATAAAAACTGACAATGCTCCAGCATATGTTTCCAGGAAATTGCAACAGTTTTTCAAATATGGTAATATAAAACACATAACTGGTATACCTTACAATCCTACAGGACAAGCAGTGGTTGAAAGTTCTTACTAAACTTTAAAAGAAATGCTTCATAAACAGTAATGAGGAACAAAGACCACCAAACATAGATTATAAAATGCTTTACTAACACTGAACTTTCTTAATGCTTATGAGAAAGGACATTTGTCTACCTGCAAGTTTTGTTCTGACCTCCGTGGAATTGGCATAGTCCGTATAGGTGGAAGTTTCGTCCCAATGGCCCCAACTAAAAATGACCCAGTCCTGTCCAATCTTCTGAATTACAGGTAACAGAATTTCTTAAAGCAACTTATTGAGTGCTAAAAACAGCTTTAGTGGTAAAAATTTTTGTGTGCCCCTCATCATCTCGCCATTTAAGAAGTTTTGAGCTACACTCTGGATCTAACAGCATACCCACTCCTTGTAGTGTGGCACAACACAAAGGTAGCCAATCACTATGAGTACAGTTTACGGTTAAACATGAGCAGTAATTTATTATCTGTTCCTCCTAGAAATTTTTAGAGTTTTGAAGATCAGCCATTTGATCCTTCATCTTACCACTATAACTCCATAGGGCATCTTTCACTAATCTCCAAATGGGGAAGATTCAATAGGAAAACATTCCAGTCCTTCTTTCTGAAGAGCCATTTGTTGGTCCTTTTTAACTTGTTATCAATCATGAATATTAAATTCCTTGTTTAAAAACCATGTTCTTGTCTAATCCAGAGTTAAAATAAATCTTATCTCTCTTCACTTAATGCTGGTACCTTGTCTCTTTAACAATTCCACTAACTCTTCTATAAATATAGCCTTATAAGCTGAGGTATCCATTTTCCAATTATACCCTCATGAATCATTACCTGCTGACCAGCCTCTGAGTGTATTCTCTCAGGGTCCCCTTCTTTTTCCTGATCATGCTATCATGTGAAAACCTGGAGAATTAACCATTCAGATATACTATCTTAAAAGTTGCGCTACATGATTCCTATTCCTTTCTTTTTCAAGTCTCTCTTTTATGTTTTTTGGGGTCTTCTTTCTTTTCCAATCACTTTCTTTCCCAATCTATCTCAATCTTTCCAAGATACTCTAAGTCTCAGTGGGACCTCCACTTGTGACACCTGCATGAGAAGCAAGTCTAATATATCAAACCAAAGCCTAGAGATTGAAATGAAAGGGAAGACGTCAGGCTGTTCATGCTGAGAAGTCTCTTCTCCATTGTAGAGAGGGATCAGCATTATATATGGGCTTAGAGCACAGTGGAAAAGCCCCAGGTAGAAGAGATCATGTGTCATTCAGTGACGGATGCTGATATCAGTAGGGCAATGGTGGGACAGTATGCCAGAACTACAAAAAGGATGCACTTGGACTGAAAAACAAAATGCACCTCTTGGTGATTTGGAGAGAAACTTTTGGGTCTGGGACCCAACAAGGTTCTGCTTATTGGAAGTATTTATATATATTTGGGGATGAGCAAAGGGAAACCATAAATGTTTAGAAACAAAGAAGCTCAGATCTTAGATGAAATAAACGAAGGTTGAAATTATAGAGCCAAGATGGTAACCATGACAATAGAAAAAATTAATACTTATTGTCAAGAGATTCTTCAGTGAAGGAGAATTGGCAATCCCACTGCTCCTTTGCTTCTCTGGTCACTTGCTCTAGCTTGTTGTTCAGACTCTCCATCTGCTGTTTCTCCTCCTTTTTGGTGAGGAGGCCTGGGGTTGGGGTTAGCTCTTCAGCAACCACTGTGTGGTGATGCCCACAAGTAAACTTACATTGTGACAAACCATAGAGTTGTTACAGAGTACTCTGAGCTCTAAAAATGTTTCTGAATGCTCCTTGCCTGTGACTTAGTGACACAAAAGTTTTTGGACCCATGCTTGAGATGCCCCTGCAGGGAATATCAGCTCTTACACCTCTGAAGGTAGTTGCATTTCTCAGCCACATGCTTTCATCTGACACCTCAGCACATATATCAGATAAAGAAAAACTTCCTCAGGCTTATTCACAGCTACAGACTCTCCATTCAGCTTACCTGCAGAATTCACAAGCAATTAACATAGTCCACAGGCACGCAGGGCCTTCTTGAGAATCCAAAGCATCCTGACATGTCACTTCAAGCAACAGTATATAGGTGTGTGGAGAAGACATACAGGTGCAGAACATGATCACCAGACACAAAGTCATGTCACTGACAACTCAGGGCACACAGAGAAGGTGCACAGCACTTAATGTAATCCACTGGTGTTCAAATACAGTGATGACCTGCTTAGAGCTGGCACACTCCACTAGTGCCTCCTTCTGGTTTGTCTCATTTTGATTCTGGTCCTCCATTAACCAACACTTTACTGTAAGATGTAAAACCATGAGCTTCCAGGAGATCAGATTTGCCTTGCCAGTTCAGTTCCTGGCTTCTGGGAGAGACAAAATTACTCGACTGGAATCCTTGACTTCCAGAAGACCTGTCAGGAGGTAAAGTCCAATTTCTTCCCAGAAGCCCCATCTCCTGAGCTCCATTACCCAATGTCCAAGCTAAACACAACATTCTCCAGGGAGGTCCCCATCTTCATCCTTTTGAATATTTTCTTCTTTGACAGTTTAAACTAAGGCTGAATATCAGTCTTCTTCTGTCTCACTCTGCTCTGTCTACCCTTCAAAAGCAGTTGATATTGCTATAACACATGTGACCTCACAGGATTCCTTGGTCACCAGGAAACAATGGAATATCAGGAAATAACTTGCTGATGTCATGTGGAATGAAAATGGCTTACCTGCTTGCCAGCTTTCCTCATATCTCAGCAGAAATCAGGTTTCCTGATCCAGGAATCTCTGTTGGGACACAAAGCAAAACCTACAGCACTTCTTTCTTCCAACTAAATATTATAAATCCTTTAGAATCTCCCACATGTGGGATTAACTATGCAGACTGCAGGCTCTCTACAGTGTGCATTTGCTTCCTTTTCTTGATATAAGAGGAATTATGGATTGAGGAGTTGAATCCTGGCAGGTTTGTGTACTGTAGGAATAATATGAGCCCAAAATACTGTGTTGTGTAGGCTCCCATAGTGACTCTACTTTCAGTTTACCAGGTATCTCACTTCCATGCATATCTGACCTGAGCTCAAGCCTTGCTACACTTTTACTTTTATCCAAGTTTATATGTATAGACAATTGGAGAAGTCTTGCCATCACAATGTACTTCTCAGTTCAACTTCTAGTGGATTTTAAAAGATATGGAAAAACAAGCCAGGCCCATGTGCACTCTACCCTACTCCCTTCATGATTGCAGGGAATGATCTCAGGTGGTTAGGTTTGTTTCTTAAAGATCCAGCTAAACACTTTTGGCAGGAGGCTTCAGACAAGACAGCTTGGTAGGAGCCTGCACAAAAGCCAATTGAGTGTGAAAGAAAGGATGTTTTTGCAATACTAGGAAGAGAAAGCGATGTTTGATGCTGCTCTTTTACCACACCAGATCTCAGAATTACTGAGAATTGATTTCTTTCAGATGACTACTTCATTCTTGTCAATTTCTCCTGGAGTGACAGAACAAATATAACATAACATTATGAAGGTTGGGAACAAATCCCCTTCAAGGTCTCTTTGACACAAAAATTCCTATGCTTGGACTAGACCCTATTGGTACGCCCACTAATATAATAAGCCTGATTATGCACACTGTTCAAATGATCACTAAGTCTCCAGTGAACTAAGATCCCTTTAAGTCCCCAAGGAAGAATTAAAAATATTTATAACTAATTGTATTCAAGATAGATCTCACGTGACTTCACATAAGGCTTTCATGTTTTGACATCAATAATTTTCTCCAATTACTAGGTGGCAAGAGAGGGTTCTGCTTTCTCCAAAAATTCCAAGTTTGTCTCTCAAACAGAGGAGCTTTTTAGATCTCTAACTAACATCTCTTTGACACCAGACTTGAGAAAGTACAGGCCCCAGTCATCCCCTATTTCCACAGATTGCTGTGTCAACCATACTACTTCCTCTTATATATATATGGATTTATTAGAAAAGACGTGTCACTAATCCCCTGGTACAAGGAACAAAATCATGTCCCAATGCCCCATGCATAGAATCTCATCATTATAGTTTGGGTCTTTAAGTAAAGTTCATTTTCTCATAAATAATGTGGCTCATAAATGAAAAAAGAAAATCTTTGGTCTGTATTCTTGACTACATTGCCACTACCTGCTTAGTCATCTTGCCAGTCCATCACTACAACCACTGAATTTAAATGTTATATATTTATATATAGGGTCTCTACATATATCTGCCCATTTGAAATTTTCATCCCCTAAATAATTGACTGCCATACTCCATTAAGATTCATGAATTCAAGGTTGCAAAGTTTTAATAGCATCGATCCAAATTCTAATTTTCTGTATGCCTTTCCTAAGAATGGAACAGGGTACATTTTCCATTATTTCCTCCCCCAATACTAATATTGAACTTAGGACATGGCACATGCTTGTCAAGTTCCCTATCTCTCAGTTACATGCCTAGACTGTTACTCCATTCTCTATATCTGCTACAACTACTGTGATGCAAGTGGCAACAATAGATTGAACTATAAATTTGAACGCCATAAGACTCATCCTTGAGAACAGATATTAGGATACATTACTGACTAGAAAGTTTAATGAAAAAGAGAAGAACAATGCTCTTGGTCCACTTTTCATACTCTAGACATTTTAGTCTGAGAAATGTTCATATTCAATGAATACTTGGTTGACACTTCTACAGCTTCATGATGCCAACATAGTAAATACCCATAATCTATTATTATATTTTGAAGTGTGATCTCATATGTAATCCAGAATGAACTCAACATCTTCTCCTCAGTCCCTCTTCCTTTCTAAATTTCAAAGATGAGGGATTGCAATCCACTGCCTACATAGTGCTCAACATGCTGCTTTTAGATATTTGCCTCCTACTCTGCTCCTCTTCCTCCTCCTTTTCCTCCTCCTCCTGCTGATCCTACTCCTTCTTGCTCTTGTTCTTATGCTTTTATCATTATTAATAATATTTTGGTATACTGAAAACAGGGATTACCGTGTAGCCATGTAATTGCTGAAACTCATTTAATACACAATATAGGCCACAAATCATTAAAGTATGCCTGCATCTGCCTCCAAAGTAGTGAGAGTAATGATGTCTGTCAGCATACGCACACATATTTTAATTATTTTTATTCATTTTCAGTGTATGTGCTTTGCCTCAATGTACATAGGTGTAGCAAATGAGTTGCTTGGGATTCAGAAATGTAGAAGAGATAATCAGATATCTTACAATGGAGCTATAGACAACTGTAAACCATGTGGATGTTGGGAAAAGTTGGATCCTCTAGACAGAAGAGCCTGTGCTTAAAACTGCTGAGCATTCTCTCCAGAATCATATTATTGTTTTTAACATGAGTCCTATTTTGTGCTCAAAACTCAAAAATTTTCACCTCAAATTTATACCAGTAAGTGCAGAGATTGTTAGATTGAGCCATTATGCCTCCTGGTTATCTTTTGAATTTCTCACAGTGCCAAGTTAATTTTTAAATTTCAATTCAAGAGAGTTTCTTACCAGGCAATGGTGGTCCATGCTTTTAATGATGGTACATGCTTTTAATCCCAGTATTCAGGAGACAGAGGCAGGCAGGGCTTTTTGAGTTGGTGGCTAGGCAGCTCTGCAAAATGTGTTCCAGTTTAGCCAGAACTGTTTTGCTTATACACTCAATCTGAAACAATAACAGCAACAACAACAACTGTTGCTTGGTTAGGGTGTTGTTGCCGTCCTGTAATCCTAAACCTTCACAGACAGAGAGAGGTAGAACCCCGAGTTAGATATTTAACCATTGAAAAACTTGAGATCCATAAACCAAGAAGGACTCAACTCTGGTGAAAAAACAAAACTGAGTCTGCAGATATTGATGAGGTATTCCCACTCCCACTCAGGATAGAGGTGAGTTTGGGCACCTGTCACAGGCTCTACTTCTGCTTGCCCACTGTGGGATCTCCTGGTCTGGGGACTGCATGGATGTCTACTCCACCACGGAGGACCAAGCAACTTTGAGCCGTGGCTTTCCTCATCCTGCTACCACACAGCAGGACAGCAGGAAAGGGAGTGTTCTCAAACCTACCTTCCCCCACCATGAGTTTTGAACCATCAGAATATTGAACATGTTTGAACCCATGGGAAAAGAACCTTGGAATGAAACCACCAGTAGAGGAATAGATGCCCCCTGAACCCACTGGAAGTAGGGATATGAAGATGATTTTATAAGTACACATTCAACAACAGAAAAAAATGACTGCAAAAGAGTCTATGGACTTTACTCCAGAAAGATCTGAATATACCTACACAGATGAAGAAGATAATGTCCTTAACAACATCTTCAAGAAGACAAAAGAGACACTAAAAGAGGAAATGAGAAAATCTTTTAAAGAAATGGAAGAAAAGACAACTCCAAAATTGAAAGAAAAAATCAAACAATACAAGGTTAGAAAGCTCAAACAGACACAATAAAAAGCACAGTCTTAAGGAATGATGGAATGAGAAATGCAGGGTAAATAATACAAGCATAGCCAACATAATTCAAGAAATAGAAGAGAGACACTGAGGCACTGAAGATTCTTCAGAAGAAATGGATTAATCAACAAAAGAAAATCATAAGTCCAACAAATCTTAAACACAAAATATCCATGAAATATGGGACACCATGAAAATTACAAACCTAAGCATAATAGGTATATAAAAAAGGTGAAGAAACTTAAAAGGCGCAGAAAACAAAGCCTAAATTTCGGTGGCTTTAGTAGAAACACCAGAGACCTGAGGACTACACACAGCAGAGCCAGATCCCACCCAAATGTGATTCAACCCACGCAGAGACCCCCAGGTTCTAAGTCCCAGGATATACCCATGGGACACGGGAGGTGAGGCAAGTAAAACTTCTGGTGGCCTGAGCAGAACCAACAGAGACCTGAGGACTGTGCACAGCAGAGCCTGGCTACCACATCAATGGGATTCATGCTTCCCAGAGACTGCCAGCTTCTAAGTCCCAGTCTCCACCCATGGGATAGGGGAGGTGATGCAAGCCTAACTTCCAGTGCTTCAGCAGAAACAACAGAGACCTGAGGACTGCACACAGCAGAGCTGTATCCCAGCTAGACAGAATTCAACCAGCCCAGAGACTGCCAGCTTCCAAATCCCAGTCACCACCCATGGGACAGGCAAAGCGAGAGTCAAGCCTAAGCAGAGTTTGATAAGGTCCCATTACTAGGATGGCCCTCATGCATGCAACAGGAAAGCCACCAGGGTATTGGACCTGCTCCCACCCACTGGAAAGGGGTCACATATCCACCAGGGGAGGAAGAGACTCCTTCTGCACCCACAGGAAGAAATGATGGGGACAATACAAAAACACACCCATCAACAGAAAAACCAATATGACACCACCAGAAACTAGAGAATCTTCACCCGCAAGAACTAAAGAGTCCATTGCAGAAGAAGCAGATGAGAAAGACCTTAAAAGCAACTTCATTAAAATGATGGAGGCCCTCAAAGAAGATTTGAGAAAATCCCTTAAAAACATGGAAGAAAAAACAAATAAATATACAAGAATTGCAAGAAATGGATGAAAAACAATACTAAAAATTCAAAAAAATGCAAGAAATGCAAGAAAATACAAATCAACAACTTCAACAAATGCAAGAAAGGGAGGAAATGACAAAGCAACAATTACAAGAAATAATTCAAACAGGGAAAGTGCTGAAAACTGAAATAGAGACAATAAAAAAACACAGTCTGAAGGAAGGCTGGAAATAGAAAAGCTGTGCACATAGTCAGGTACTATAGATACAAGCATAACCAATAGAATACAAGAGATGGAAGACAGAACCTCAGGGGTGGAAGGTACACTAGGAGAAATAGATTCATCGACCAAAGAAAATCATAAGTCCAACAAATGCCTAAAACGAAATATCCAGGAAATATGGGACTCCGTGAAAAGACCGAAACTAAGAATGATAGGTACAGAAGAAAGTGAAGAAATCTACCTCAAAGGGGAAGAAAACATATTCAATAAAGTCATAGAAGAAAACTTTTCCAAATTAAAGAAAGATATGCCAATGAATGTACAAGAAGCCCATAGAACACTAAACAGAGAAGACACAAACAGAAATCACCTCAGCACATAATAGTAAAAAATCTGAACATACAGGATAAAGAAAGAATATTAAGAGCAGCAAAGGAAAAAGGGCAAGTAACAAATAAAGGCAAAAATTTCAGAATCACACCTGATTCTCCATGGAAAATATCAAAGCCAGAAGGTCCTGGATAGATATTCTACCAACACTAAGTGACCACGGATGTGAGCCCAGACTGCTATACCCAGCAAAACTTTCAATCAATATAGATGGAGAAAACAATATATTCCATGAAAAAAAACAGATTTAAACACTATGTATCCACTAACCCATCCCTACAGAAAGATCTGGAAGGAAAACCCCAACCCAAGGGTGTTAACTACAAACAGAAAAACATATGCAATAAATAATTCCACTTTACAAACAGCCAAAAGATAAGAGGTGGATATCCACATATAATTCCACCACTATCAACTATTCCAAAACACACAACAGTGAGCTATCAGCGGTCATTAATATCCCTCAATATTAATTGTCTTCATTCACCCATAAAGAGACACAGGCTAACAGAATTGATTCGAAGACAGAATCTATCCTTTTTCTGTATACAAGAAACACACCTCAACCTCAAAGACAGACATTACCTCAGAGGTAACGGATGGGAAAATATTTTCCAATCAAATGGACACAAGAAACAAGCGGGAGTAGCAATCCTATTATCCAAGAAATTAGATTTAAAATAAATTCAATCAAAGGAGATGAAGGAGGGCACTTCATATTCATCGCAGGAGAGATACACCAAGAAGAACTTTCAATTTTGAACATCTATGCCCCAAATTAAAAGGCACCAACATTCATAAAAGAAACATTACCAAAACTCAAATCACATATAAAGCCACACACACTTATAGTGGGAGACTTCACCACTACACTCTCACCTCTAAATAGTACTACCAGACAATAACTTAACAAAGAAGCAAAGTGACTAATGGAAATTATGACCTAATTTGTATTAATAGACATCTATGGAACATTCCATCCAAATAAAAAGAATATACCTCCTTCTCAGCTCCAGATGGAACCTTCTCAATATTCGACCACATACTTGGCAACATATCAAGCCTCAGCAGGTTGAAAAAAATTGGAATAACTCCATGTATCTTATCAGACCACCATGCATTAATATTAGAATTCAACAACAACACAAATTGCAGGAACCCTGCAAAATCTTGGAATTTGAATAATGCACAACTGCATCATTGCTGGGTCAAAGAAGAAATAAAAAAAAGAAATTAACGACTTCCTAGAATTCAATGAGAATGAGGACACTACATACCAAAACATATGGGACACTTTGAAAACAGTGCTCCATGAGAAGTTCATAGCACTATGTGCCCACATGAAGAAACTGGATGATAGTTACACTAGACAATTAACAGCACAGCTTAAAGCTCTCGAAAACAAAGAAGCAAATTCACTCAGGAGGAGTAGAAGCCAGGAGATAATCAAATTGAGGGCTGAATTCAATAAAGCAGAGGCTAAGAAAACAATACAAAAAATCAATATAACAAAAGTCGGTTATTTGAGAAAATCAACAAGATAGACAAACCTTTATCCAGACTTGCCAAATGACAGAGTGTGAACATGCAAATTAACAAAATCAGAAACAAAGAGGGGGACATAACAATATACACTGAGGAAATCCAGAGAAACATCAGGTCGTACTTTGAAAACCTGTACTCCACATATTTGAAAATCTTTTTTTTTTTTGGTTTTTCGAGACAGGGTTTCTCTGTGGCTTTGGAGGCTGTCCTGGAACTCGCTTGGTAGTCCAGGCTGGTCTCGAACTCACAGAGATCCAGTTGCCTCTGCCTCCCAAGTGCTGGGATTAAAGGCGTGCGCCACCAACGCCCAGCCTGAAAATCTTTTTTTATATAAAATAACTTATTGATTTTAATTGACTCAAATAAAAATTTACAACATTCAGCATGCACTTTTATGTTACAAAGAGTTGTATAGTAGACATTGAGCATAGTAAATTCTAAATAAGATTGATTTACTTCTACTACAATTTCTAGTTTAAAATATGAATAAAGTTGCAACAAATACAAAAACTGTCAAACTGGGTACAGGCATTTTGGTATCCAAATCAGGGATGTTGGGTTCCTGTGGAGGAATAAAGTTGATAGCCTGTGCGATGTTGGAGATCACTGAAGTGAGACTAACTTCGTTGATGGCCTGAATTGCAATGTAGAGCTTGGTACCATTTTCTATTTTCAAAGTTTCTGATTTGAACTCAAAATTTTCTTTTGACTCAGCCTCCTTTGGCACCAGACCAGTAGTATTCACTAAAGTCGCATTGTGAAAATCTTCTTGGAGATCCAGAGAATGCTGACTGATTCTGATGATGTATCTATGCGCTGGAAAAGAGACAGACACGTGTTCTTTAGAGTCAGGATGGGTCTCTGCACACACTGCACCTGCGTAGGAGTCACAGAGCAGCATGCTAAACTCCAGTGATGCAGAGCCCAGGTACAGTCTGTGCCTGGTTATCCCGTCTCACTGACTTTAAAGACAAGCATATGGACATTCATTTAAAAATAATGTGCAGTCACAAAATCACAGAAAAGCTAATTCAGTCTCATCAATTGTGAGGAGCCGCCCTCACTATCGCTATCGCCATTAGAAGATGGCGCTGACATCCGCTGTCAGTTGGAGTTCGCCTTTTAAGCTGTGCCTCACCCGTCATCTGCGGTGATGAGCAAACCACCAATCCCGGCTCTACACGTCTCACTCGGAGCTCCTAGGCTTATATAAGGGGCTGGGTTTCTTAGCTTGGGGTCTCCCTCTCAGAAGCTGATCATCTATCTCTCAAGATGTATTAAGGCTTTACTGCAGAAGGATCCGAGTGTCCTGCGTCATTCTTGCTGGCGAGACGGTAGCACGGGACATCTGGTGCCGAAACCCGGGAACTCTTCAACATTGCCGGCGCTGCGGGAGACCCCTCGGAAGATGGGGCGGATTCAGAACTGCAGGGACGTAAGTTCAGAGAGGTATGCTTTATCCTGAACACCCCTTTTCTCGACTTTGGCCTTAGTTTGTCATCACCGTGGGACGGGTCAGTGGAGGCTTTGGTGCTAGTCCTGTTTGTCCTTCTTCATCGTGGCTGGTACTGACAGAACGGTGCTGTCAGTCTGGTAAGTCGAGCGCCGTTTTTAGATAAGCCGCTAGCACGATGGGGTTGTCACAGTCAGTGGTTACTGCCCTACAGACTGTGCTAAAACAAAGAGATCTCAAAATTGCACCACGAACACTTCAAAATTTTGTGAAGGAGGTAGATAGAGTGGCACCATGGTATGCTTGTTCCGGGTCCCTCACTGTGGCCTCATGGAACAAGCTAGGTAAAGAACTAGACAGGAAGCATGCAGAAGGAGATCTCCACTTAGGTACCAAAGCCATTTGGAAGCTAGTTAAAAACTGCTTGGAGGATGAGGCCTGTCACCCTGCTATAGTAGAAAGTCAGGGAACCTTAGAGGAAGTTCAGGATAGCATGTCAGAAACTGAACGGGTGAGAGAATGGGAGCTCAAAAGGAAAGACATGTCTAAGAAAAAAGGCCCTCCCCAAGAAGTTAAGAAAGGAGGAGAGAAAGAAGGGAGTGATCATTCACCTCTTAACAAATCTAAGAAAAAGAAAAAGCCAGAATCTAGCCTATACCCTACGGTAGAGCTAGAAGCCTTGGAGCTAGATAATTCCGATTCTGACACTCTGGATTCTAGCGAAGAAGGTGGTCTAGAGGAGGAGGTGGCACGGTATAAGGAAGAAAGATATCACCCTGATAGACACCGGCCGCTGAAAACAAAAATGAATGTGAGGCCACCTCCTATAAATCCAGCGGGCTCACGCCCCTCGGCGCCTCCGCAGTATGAGCTTCGGCTGAATACTGGTACTGACTCTTTTTACCTTTAGAGGAACGGAGAAAAATACAAATGGCTTTTCCAGTATTCGAGAATGTGGAAGGCGGAAGAGTACATACCCCTGTAGATTACAATCAAATCAAAGAATTGGCCGAATCCGTTCGTAATTATGGGGTCAATGCTAACTTTACCACAATACAGGTAGAAAGGCTTGCTAATTTTGCCATGACTCCCACTGACTGGCAGACGACAGTGAAAGCAGTGCTTCCCAACATGGGACAATACATGGAATGGAAGGCTCTCTGGTATGATGCAGCCCAGGCGCAAGCTAGAGTTAATGCCACAGCTGAAGATGAGAATCAGAGGCAGTGGACATTTGAAATGCTGACAGGTCAGGGTCAACATGCCCTTAATCAAACCAACTACATCTGGGGCGTCTATGGTCAGGTGTCGGCCGCTGCTATTAAAGCATGGAAGGCCCTCACAAAAGGGGAGAATCCAGTGGACACCTTACAAAGATTGTCCAAGGACCCCAAGAGCCATTTTCAGACTTTGTGGCCAGAATGACCGAGGCCGCCGGTCGCATCTTTGGTGATTCAGAACAAGCTATGCCCCTGATTGAGCAACTTGTCTATGAACAAGCAACCCAGGAATGTCGAGCGGCTATCGCCCCTCGCAAAAGCAAAGGTTTACAAGATTGGCTCAGAGTGTGCAGGGAGCTGGGGGACCCCTAACCAATGCAGGACTAGCTGCCGCCATTTTACAAACGCACAGGCGTAGAGATTTATCTAGTCGAAAAGCTTGTTTTAATTGTGGGAAAATGGGGCACCTTAAGAAAGATTGTCAATCCCCTGAAAGAACAAGAGAACTGGAGCTTTGCCATCGTTGTGGTAAAGGTTATCATAGGGCTAGTGAATGCAGGTCAGTCCGGGATATGAAAGTGAGGCTTCTGCCCCCTATTGAAGAACCCAAGGTACCCCAATCAAAAAACGGGTCACGGGGCCCATGGTCCCAGGGCCCTCAGAAATATGGGAACCGATTTCAGAAAAGCAATCAAGAGGAAGTAGAGGCTTCCGAGGAACCCCCGGAATGGACTTGCGTGCCGCCTCCGACTTCTTACTCATGCCCCAAATGAATGTTCAACCGGTCCCAGTCCATTCCCCTGGACCTTTGCCCCCTGCCACCATTGGGCTTATTCTGGGCCGTGGCTCCTTAACTTTACAGGGACTCATTATATATCCTGGGATTGTTGACCCGTATCATAAAGAGGAGATTCAAGTTCTCTGTTCTAGCCCTCGGGGTGTATTTTCTATAAAGCAGGGAGATAGAATTGCACAACTGGTGTTGCTGTCCTCCCTCAGGGATGGAGAAACCTACACTTTACAAAAAAGGGCTATGGGATCTTCTGGAAGTGATTCAGCCTATCTGGCTATACCCCTAAATGAGAGACCTACAATAAAATTGTTAATTAATGGAAAAGAATTTGAAGGGATAATGGATACGGGAGCAGACAAAAGCATTATTTCACTCCATTGGTGGCCGAAGTCTTGGCCCACTGTTGTTTCATCTCATTCTCTACAAGGTCTTGGATACCAGTCCTCTCCTGCCATCAGTGCCTCAGCCTTAACCTGGCGGAACGCTGAGGGCAAACAGGGATGTTTTACCCCCTATGTGTTGCCACTCCCTGTAAATTTATGGGGACGGGATGTGTTACAAGCCATGGGCATGACCCTAACTAATGAATACTCCCCCAGGCATCAGCCATTATGGCAAAGATGGGGTATACAAAGGGTAGAGGCTTGGGTAGGCAAGAACAAGGCAGAATAAAACCCATTACACAACATGGAAATCGGGGTAGAAAAGGACTGGGTTTTATTTAGGGGCCGTTGAGGCTTCACGACCCATACCGTGGAAAACAGAGGAGCCGTTATGGGTCTCTCAATGGCCTCTATCCTCTGAAAAATTAGAGGCTGTCACAAGATTAGTGCAAGAACAGGAACGGCTGGGGCATCTAGAGCCTTCTACCTCCCCATGGAATACACCAATTTTTGTTATTAAGAAGAAATCTGGGAAGTGGAGATTACTCCACGACCTGCGGGCCATTAACAATCAGATGCATCTTTTTGGCCCTGTTCAAAGAGGACTTCCTTTGCTTTCTGCACTTCCTCAAGATTGGAAGCTTATTATTATAGATATTAAGGATTGTTTCTTCTCTATTCCACTTTACCCACGGGATAGACCAAGGTTTGCCTTCACTATCCCTTCTCTTAATCATATGGAACCAGACAAGAGATTTCAGTGGAAGGTACTGCCGCAAGGCATGGCCAATAGCCCAACAATATGTCAGCTGTATGTGCAGGAGGCTTTGGAGCCAATTAGGAAGCAATTTACATCTTTAATCATGATCCATTATATGGACGATATTCTTATTTGTCACAAAGAGTTAGATGTTTTACAAAAGGCTTTTCCCATGCTGGTGGCTGAATTAAAACAGTGGGGATTAGAGATTGCCTCAGAAAAGGTTCAAATTGCAGATACAGGGCTCTTTTTGGGCTCAATGATTACTCCCAAAAATATAGTTCCTCAGAAAATAGAAATTCGCAAAGACCACTTACAAACATTAAATGATTTTCAGAAACTTCTGGGAGATATAAATTGGTTGAGGCCCTTTTTAAAAATTCCATCTGCTGATCTAAAACCCCTCTTCGATCTCCTGGAGGGTGAGCCTCATATCTCCTCACCCAGAAAATTTACCCCTGCCGCCCACCGAGCCTTACAGATGGTGGAAGAGGCCTTACAGGAAGCACAATTACAACGTATTGAGGAGTCACTACCTTTTAATCTGTGTGTTTTTAAGACAGCTCAATTGCCAACTGCAGTCCTGTGGCAACATGGACCATTACTTTGGATTCATCCAAATGCTTCCCCTGCTAAGATTATTGACTGGTACCCTGATGCTGTTGCACAGCTCGCACTTCGCGGAATAAAAGCAGCTGTTACGCATTTTGGCAGGGATCCTGATTCCTTGATTGTGCCTTATACTGCTGCACAAGTTCAGACCTTGGCAGCCACATCTAGTGATTGGGCAGTTTTAGTTACTTCCTTTTCAGGACAAATTGATAATCATTTTCCAAAGCATCCAATTTTACAGTTTGCCCTAAACCAGGCTATAGTGTTTCCACAAGTGACAGCTAAAGACCCACTCCCAGATGGGACTGTGGTGTACACTGATGGATCGAAAACTGGTATGGGAGCTTATGTGGTCAAGGATAGGGTTATATCTAAACAATATAATGAAACTTCACCTCAAGTTGTAGAATGTCTGATAGTACTGGAGGTTCTTGAGGCTTTTCCAGGACCCCTCAATATTGTATCAGATTCCTCTTATGTGGTTAATGCAGTTAATCTCCTTGAGATAGCTGGAATAATAAGATCCTCCAGCAGAGTTGCTAACATCTTTCAGAAGATACAAGCTGCCTTGTTAAATAGGAGATTTCCTGTTTTCATTACCCATGTCCGAGCACATTCTGGACTCCCAGGTCCCATGTCCTTAGGGAATGACTTAGCGGACAAGGCTACAAAGCTGGTGGCCGCTGCCTTGTCTACCCACACACAAGCAGCAAAAGAATTCCATCAGCGCTTTCATGTGACGGCTGAGACCTTGCGCCGTCGTTTTGCTCTATCCAGGAAAGAGGCTAGGGAAATTGTTACTCAATGCCAGAATTGCTGCGAATTCTTACCTGCTCCCCACGTGGGAATAAACCCACGTGGCATTAGACCATTGCAGATGTGGCAGATGGATGTTACTCATATTCCCTCTTTTGGAAGGCTTCAATATGTTCATGTTTCTGTTGACACCTGTTCTGGCGTAATGTTCGCCACGCCCCTAACAGGGGAAAAGGCCTCATATGTGATTCAACATTGCCTTGAGGCCTGGAGTGCTTGGGGAAAACCCAGAATTTTAAAAACAGACAATGGACCAGCATATACCTCTCAAAAATTCCGACAGTTTTGTCGGCAAATGGATGTTACCCATCTAACTGGCCTACCTTATAACCCTCAAGGACAGGGCATTGTGGAACGTGCCCATCGTACACTCAAATCATATCTGATTAAACAAAAGGGGAGTATTGAGGATGTTCTACCCTCGGTACCAAGAGTTGCTGTGTCCATGGCACTTTTTACCCTTAATTTCTTGAACTCTGATGCCCAAGGCCACACTGCGGCCGATCGCCACAGTTTAGAGCCTGATAGGCCAAAAGAATTTGTAAAATGGAAAGATGTGCTAACTAATGAATGGAAAGGCCCGGATCCTATTCTAATAAGATCCAGGGGAGCTGTGTGTGTTTTTCCACAGGAGGAAGAAAACCCCTGTGGATCCCTGAAAGACTCACTCGAAGAGCTCCTTCACAACTCCAGAATAAGAAGGATGGAGGCCAAGTGGGTGATGAAGACTCTCCTACTCGGGATGATGGTTCCTAGTATGATGGGAGAGTTACGGTGGGCCATCATGTCTACCTTCCCCTACCGATGCCAGTGATGCATAATGCCCAGGAGTTCCCTAGATTTTTCACAACTAATAGAGAGTTGGGGCTTGCCTTTTTGCCTTTAGATCCTCAGATACAGAGTTTTCAGGATGAGAGAACCTTGTCATTGGTAGGAAGCTTGTGCTTTACTGTGATTTCTTCATTAAAGGATAATTTTATTCATATGGATCCAGAAAGATCTAATGCTAATCCTTTTGAATTAATGGAAGCTGTACTGATCTTTCTCCTATGGCAATGATTGCTGGAGGATATAGTGAGAAGGGACAGATTACTTTTGATTGGAAAGGGGCATTAGGCAACAGTCTGAGTGAGGGACAGAGCTCTGGATCATCTGATTGGTCCTCCTCCAATGTTAAGTATACCCCTTTTAAGAGAACTAATTATTCAGCTGCTCCAATTTGTGTTTGGCTGCCCTTTATTTGGGTTGTGAGTAATGATACCTTAGGTAAGAATCAGAAAGAAATAAATTGCTCTGCTTAGAATTGTTTTTATGCATTATGCTGGGATGCTATTAAGCACCCTTTTGCTTTGGTAATGCGCATGCCTCGATTTGTTCCAGTTCCTGTTGAGGTGCCAAGTAGTTTGAGTTTGTTTAGGGAAAAGCGAGATTTTTGGGATCTCTGCTATTATTGTGGGCCTGATAGCTGCCGCCGCGGTTACTGCTTCGGTTACCGCCTCGGCCCTTGCACTTTCCGCCACTGTGCAGACAACTCAAACCATTAATGAACTATCGGCCACTGTGACCATGGCCCTAGATAAACAGGCCACTGCCAATTCTCAGATACAAGGAGGCCTGATGTTGGTAAACCAACAGATTAATTTGGTTCAGGAACAATTGGATATATTGTGGCAGATGGCCCAATTGGGATGTGAACAAAAGTTGCCTGGCCTTTGTGTCACTTCAGTACAATATGAGAATTTTACAAGAGCAGCTAACCTGTCAAAAGCTCTGTCTCAACATTTATTACAGAATTGGACTTTTGAGTTTGAGCAGACACTCCGTGAGTTGAGAGTGGCGATCCTGCAAGTGAATTCGACGCGTCTGGATCTTTCTCTGATGGAAGGCCTCTCCTCCTGGATTTCATCTGCATTTTCTTATTTTAAGGAATGGGTGGGGGTGGGATCATTTAGCCTAGTTCTCTGCTGTGGAATAGTGTTGATGCTTTGGATGGTGTGTAAGCTCAGAGCCCAAACAAAAGAGACAAAGTGATGGTGGCACAAGCACTTGCTGCCTTAGAACACGGAGCCTCCCTGACATTTGGTTAACCATGTTAAAGCAATAGGTCGCTGGCCTCCCGGCTCTTGCACCCCACGAGGCTAGTCTCATTGCACGGGATAGAGTGGGTAGGCTTCAGCAGCCCAAGGAGTTGCAAGGCTAAGCACTGCACAGGAGAGGTCTGCGGTATAACGACTTTCTCCTGGGAGATAAGTCATCTTGCATGAAGGTTCTATGTCATGATCTCCTTCCCCCAGAAAAACGACATCGGACTGGTCAGGGCTCTCTCTGGGGATAAGACCCTGGAGAGGAGCTTTGTACATGTTCCAAATTTGCACATGGGGATTTGACCTCTATCTCCACTCCAAAGTTGTGGGTGTCCTATGGCTTCAAAAATAAATGAATAGGGGGAGATGTGAGGAGCCGCCCTCGCTATCGCTATCGCCATTAGAAGATGGCGCTGACATCTGCTGTCAGTTGGAGTTCACCGTTTAAGCTGTGCCTCTACCGTGGCGTCATCTGGGGTGATGAGCAAACCACCAATCCCGGCTCTACACGTCTCACTCGGAGCTCCTAGGCTTATATAAGGGGCTGGGTTTCTTAGCTTGGGGTCTCCCTCTCAGAAGCTGATCATCTATCTCTCAAGATGTATTAAAGCTTTACTGCAGAAGGATCCGAGTGTCCTGCGTCGTTCTTGCTGGCGAGACGGTAGCGCGGGAGCCAATTCTCAGATACAAGGAGGCCTGATGTTGGTAAACCAACAGATTAATTTGGTTCAGGAACAATTGGATATATTGTGGCAGATGGCCCAATTGGGATGTGAACAAAAGTTGCCTGGCCTTTGTGTCACTTCAGTACAATATGAGAATTTTACAAGAGCAGCTAACCTGTCACAAGCTCTGTCTCAACATTTATTACAGAATTGGACTTTTGAGTTTGAGCAGACACTCCGTGAGTTGAGAATGGCGATCCTGCAAGTGAATTCGACGCATCTGGATCTTTCTCTGATGGAAGGCCTCTCCTCCTGGATTTCATCTGCATTTTCTTATTTTAAGGAATGGGTGGGGGTAGGATCATTTAGCCTAGTTCTCTGCTGTGGAATAGTGTTGATGCTTTGGATGGTGTGTAAGCTCAGAGCCCAAACAAAAGAGACAAAGTGGTGGTGGCACAAGCACTTGCTGCCTTAGAACACGGAGCCTCCCTGACATTTGGTTAACTATGTTAAAGCAATAGGTCGCTGGCCTCCCAGCTCTTGCACCCCACGAGGCTAGTCTCATTGCACGGATAGAGTGGGTAGGCTTCAGCAGCCCAAGGAGTTGCAAGGCTAAGCACTGCACAGGAGAGGTCTGCGGTATAACGACTTTCTCCTGGGAGATAAGTCATCTTGCATGAAGGTTCTATGTCATGATCTCCTTCCCCCAGAAAAACGACATCGGACTGGTCAGGCTCTCTCTGGGGATAAGACCCTGGAGAGGAGCTTTGTACATGTTCCGAATTTGCACATGGGGATTTGACCTCTATCTCCACTCCAAAGTTGTGGGTGTCCTATTGCTTCAAAAATAAATGAATAGGGGGAGATGTGAGGAGCCGCCTCGCTATCGCTATTGCCGTTAGAAGATGGCGCTGACATCTGCTGTCAGTTGGAGTTAACTGTTTAAGCTGTGCCTCTCCGTGGCGTCATCTGGGGTGATGTGCAAACCACCAATCCCGGCTCTACACGTCTCACTCGGAGCTCCTAGGCTTATATAAGGGGCTGGGTTTCTTAGCTTGGGGTCTCCTCTAAGAAGCTGATCATCTATCTCTCAAGATGCATTAAAGCTTTACTGCAGAAGGATCCGAGTGTTCTGC
>NW_024434786.1:0-8017 GCF_017639785.1 Mesocricetus auratus | reverse complement strand
TGTGAGGAGCCGCCCTCGCTATCGCTATTGCCGTTAGAAGATGGCGCTGACATCCACTGTCAGTTGGAGTTAACTGTCGCTGTCAGTTGGAGTTAACTGTCGCTGTCAGTTGGAGTTAACCGTTTAAACTGTGCCTCTCCCGTGACGTCATCTGGGGTGATGTGCAAACCACCAATCCCGGCTCTACACATCTCACTCGGAGCTCCTAGGCTTATATAAGGGGCTGGGTTTCTTAGCTTGGGGTCTCCCTCTAAGAAGCTGATCATCTATCTCTCAAGATGCATTAAAGCTTTACTGCAGAAGGATCCGAGTGTTCTGCGTCGTTCTTGCTGGCGAGACGGTAGCGCGGGACATCTGGTGCCGAAACCCGGGAACTCTTCAACATCGCCGGCGCCGCGGGAGACCCCTCGGAAGACGGGGCGGATTCAGAACTGCAGGGACGTAGGTTCAGAGAGGTATGCTTTATCCTGAACAACCCTTTCTCGACTTTGGCCTTAGTTTGTCATCACCGTGGGACGGGTCAGTGGAGGCTTTGGTGCTAGTCCTGTTTGTCCTTCTCCTTCATCGTGGCTGGTGCTGACAGAACGGCGCTGTCCGTCTGGCGCTGTCCGTCTGGCGCTGTCCGTCTGGCGCTGTCCATCTGGCGCTGTCCATCTGGCGCTGTCAGTCTGGTGCTGTCAGTCTGGTGCTGTCAGTCTGGTGCTGTCAGTCTGGTAACGGAGTTGAGCGCGTTTTTTAGATAAGCTGTCAGCGCGATGGGGTCGTCACAGTCAGTGGTTACAGCCTTACAGACTGTGCTAAAACAAAGAGATCTTAAAATTGCACCACGAACACTTCAAAATTTTGTGAAGGAGGTAGATAGAGTGGCACCATGGTATGCTTGTTCCGGGTCCCTCACTGTGGCCTCATGGAACAAGCTAGGTAAAGAACTAGACAGGAAGCATGCAGAAGGAGATCTCTGCTTAGGTACCAAAGCCATTTGGAAGCTAGTTAAAAACTGCTTGGAGGATGAGGCCTGTCACCCTGCTATAATAGAAAGTCAGGGAACCTTAGAGGAAGTTCAGGATAGCATGTCAGAAACTGAACGGAGTGAGAGAATGGGAGCTCGCAAAAGAAAAGACATGTCTAAGAAAAAAGGCCCTCCCCAGGAAGTTAAGAAAGGGGGAGAGAAAGAAGGGAGTTATCATTCACCCCTTAACAAATCTAAGAAAAAGAAAAAGCCAGAATCTAGTCTATACCCTGCAGTAGAGCTAGAAGCCTTGGAGCTAGATAATTCTGATTCTGACACTCTGGATTCTAGCGAAGAAGGTGGTCTAGAGGAGGAGGTGGCACGGTATGAGGAAAAAAGATATCACCCTGATAGACACCGGCCACTGAAAACAAAAATGAATGTGAGGCCACCGCCTATAAATCCGGCGGGCTCACGCCTCTCAGCGCCTCCGCCATATGAGCTTCGGCTGAATACTGGTACTGACTCCTTTTTACCTTTAGAGGAACGGAGAAAAATACAAATGGCTTTTCCAGTATTCGAGAATGTGGAAGGCGGAAGAGTACATACCCCCGTAGATTACAATCAAATTAAAGAATTGGCCGAATCCGTTCGTAATTATGGGGTCAATGCTAACTTTACCACATTACAGGTGGAAAGGCTTGCTAATTTTGCCATGACTCCCACTGACTGGCAAACGACAGTGAAAGCAGTGCTTCCCAACATGGGACAATACATGGAATGGAAGGCTCTCTGGTATGATGCAGCCCAGGCACAAGCTAGAGTTAATGCCACGGCTGAAGATGAGAATCAGAGGCAGTGGACATTTGAAATGCTGACAGGTCAGGGTCAACATGCCCTTAATCAAACCAACTACATCTGGGGCGTCTATGGTCAGGTGTCGGCCGCCGCTATTAAAGCATGGAAGGCCCTCACAAAAAGGGGAGAGTCCAGTGGACACCTTACAAAGATTGTCCAAGGACCCCAAGAGCCATTTTCAGACTTTGTGGCCAGAATGACAGAGGCCGCCAGTCGCATCTTTGGTGATTCAGAACAAGCTATGCCCCTGATTGAGCAACTTGTCTATGAACAAGCAACCCAGGAATGTCGAGCGGCTATCGCCCTCGCAAAAGCAAAGGTTTACAAGATTGGCTCAGAGTGTGCAGGGAGCTGGGGGACCCCTAACCAATGCAGGACTAGCTGCCGCCATTTTACAAACGCACAGGTATAGAGATTTATCTAATCGAAAAGCTTGTTTTAATTGTGGGAGAATGGGGCACCTTAAGAAAGATTGTCAAGCCCCTGAAAGAACAAGAGAATCGAAGCTTTGCTATCGTTGTGGTAAAGGTTATCATAGGGCTAGCGAATGCAGGTCAGTCCGGGATGTAAAAGGGAGGCTTCTGCCCCCTATTGAAGAATCCAAGGTACCCCAATCAAAAACGGGTCACGGGGCCCATGGTCCCAGGGCCCTCAGAAATATGGGAACCAATTTCAGAAAAGCAATCAAGAGGAAGTAGAGGTTTCCGAGGAACCTCCGGAATGGACTTGCGTGCCGCCTCCGACTTCTTACTCATGCCCCAAATGAATGTTCAACCGGTCCCAGTCCATTCCCTGGACCTTTGCCCCCTGCCACCATTGGGCTTATTCTGGGCCGTGGCTCCTTAACTTTACAGGGACTCATTATATATCCTGGGATTGTTGACCCATATCATAAAGAGGAGATTCAAGTTCTCTGTTCTAGCCCTCGGGGTGTATTTTCTATAAAGCAGGGAGATAGAATTGCACAACTGGTGTTGCTGCCCTCCCTCGGGGATGGAGAAACCTACACTTTACAAAAAAGGGCTATGGGATCTTCTGGAAGTGATTCAGCCTATCTGGCTATACCCCTAAATGAGAGACCTACAATAAAATTGTTAATTAATGGAAAAGAATTTGAAGGGATAATGGATTCGGGAGCAGACAAAAGCATTATTTCACTCCATTGGTGGCCGAAGTCTTGGCCCACTGTTGTTTCATCTCATTCTCTACAAGGTCTTGGATACCAGTCCTCTCCTGCCATCAGTGCCTCAGCCTTAACCTGGCGGGATGCTGAAGGCAAACAGGGATGTTTTACCCCCTATGTGTTGCCACTCCCTGTAAATTTATGGGGACGAGATGTGTTACAAGCCATGGGCATGACCCTAACTAATGAATACTCCCCCAGGCATCAGCCATTATGGCAAAGATGGGGTATACAAATGGTAGAGGCTTGGGTAGGCAAGAACAAGGCAGAATAAAACCCATTACACAACACGGAAATCGGGGTAGAAAAGGACTGGGTTTTATTTAGGGGCCGTTGAGGCTTCACGACCCATACCATGGAAAACAGAGGAGCCGTTATGGGTCTCTCAATGGCCTCTATCCTCTGAAAAATTAGAGGCTGTCACAAGATTAGTGCAAGAACAGGAACGGCTGGGGCATCTAGAGCCTTCTACCTCCCCATGGAATACACCAATTTTTGTTATTAAGAAGAAATCTGGGAAGTGGAGATTACTCCACGACCTGCGGGCCATTAACAATCAGATGCATCTTTTTGGCCCTGTTCAAAGAGGCCTTCCTTTGCTTTCTGCACTTCCTCAAGATTGGAAGCTTATTATTATAGATATTAAGGATTGTTTCTTCTCTATTCCACTTTACCCACGGGATAGACCAAGGTTTGCCTTCACTATCCCTTCTCTTAATCATATGGAACCAGACAAGAGATTTCAGTGGAAGGTACTGCCGCAAGGCATGGCCAATAGCCCAACAATATGTCAGCTATATGTGCAGGAGGCTTTGGAGCCAATTAGGAAGCAATTTACATCTTTAATCGTTATCCATTATATGGACGATATTCTTATTTGTCACAAAGAGTTAGATGTTTTACAAAAGGCTTTTCCCATGCTGGTGGCTGAATTAAAACAGTGGGGATTAGAGATTGCCTCAGAAAAGGTTCAAATTGCAGATACAGGGCTCTTTTTGGGCTCAAAGATTACTCCCAAAAATATAGTTCCTCAGAAAATAGAAATTCGCAAAGACCACTTACAAACATTAAATGATTTTCAGAAACTTCTGGGAGATATAAATTGGTTGAGGCCCTTTTTAAAAATTCCATCTGCTGATCTAAAACCCCTCTTCGATCTCCTGGAGGGTGAGCCTCATATCTCCTCACCCAGAAAATTTACCCCTGCCGCCCACCGAGCCTTACAGATGGTGGAAGAGGCCTTACAGGAAGCACAATTACAACGAATTGAGGAGTCACTACCTTTTAATCTGTGTGTTTTTAAGACAGCTCAATTGCCAACTGCAGTCCTGTGGCAACATGGACCATTACTTTGGATTCATCCAAATGCTTCCCCTGCTAAGATTATTGACTGGTACCCTGATGCTGTTGCACAGCCTCGCGCTTCGCGGAATAAAAGCAGCTGTTACACATTTTGGCAGGGATCCTGATTCCTTGATTGTGCCTTATACTGCTGCACAAGTTCAGACCTTGGCAGCCACATCTAGTGATTGGGCAGTTTTAGTTACTTCCTTTTCAGGACAAATTGATAATCATTTTCCAAAGCATCCAATTTTACAGTTTGCCCTAAACCAGGCTATAGTGTTTCCACAAGTGACAGCTAAAGACCCACTCCCAGATGGGACTGTGGTGTACACTGATGGATCAAAAACTGGTATGGGAGCTTATGTGGTCAAGGATAGGGTTATATCTAAACAATATAATGAAACTTCACCTCAAGTTGTAGAATGTCTGATAGTACTGGAGGTTCTTGAGGCTTTTCCAGGACCCCTCAATATTGTATCAGATTCCTCTTATGTGGTTAATGCAGTTAATCTCCTTGAGATAGCTGGAATAATAAGATCCTCCAGCAGAGTTGCTAACATCTTTCAGAAGATACAAGCTGCCTTGTTAAATAGGAGATTTCCTGTTTTCATTACCCATGTCCGAGCACATTCTGGACTCCCAGGTCCCATGTCCTTAGGGAATGACTTAGCGGACAAGGCTACAAAGCTGGTGGCCGCTGCCTTGTCTACCCATGCACAAGCAGCAAAAGAATTCCATAAGCGCTTTCATGTGACGGCTGAGACCTTGCGCCGTCGTTTTGCTCTATCCAGGAAAGAGGCTAGGGAAATTGTTACTCAATGCCAGAATTGCTGCGAATTCTTACCTACTCCCCACATGGGAATAAACCCACGTGGCATTAGACCATTGCAGATGTGGCAGATGGATGTTACTCATATTCCCTCTTTTGGAAGGCTTCAATATGTTCATGTTTCTGTTGACACCTGTTCTGGCGTAATGTTTGCCACACCCCTAACAGGGGAAAAGGCCTCATATGTGATTCAACATTGCCTTGAGGCCTGGAGTGCTTGGGGAAAACCCAGAATTTTAAAAACAGACAATGGACCAGCATATACCTCTCAAAAATTCCGACAGTTTTGTCGGCAAATGGATGTTACCCATCTAACTGGCCTACCTTATAACCCTCAAGGACAGGGCATTGTGGAACGTGCCCATCGTACACTCAAATCATATCTGATTAAACAAAAGGGGAGTATTGAGGATGTTCTACCCTCGGTACCAAGAGTTGCTGTATCCATGGCACTTTTTACCCTTAATTTCTTGAACTGTGATGCCCAAGGCCACACTGCGGCTGATCGCCACAGTTTAGAGCCTGATAGGCCAAAAGAAATGGTAAAATGGAAAGATGTCTTGACTGATCTCTGGAAAGGCCCGGATCCTATTCTTATAAGATCCAGGGGAGCTGTGTGTGTTTTTCCACAGGAGGAAGAAAACCCCTGTGGATCCCTGAAAGACTCACTCGAAGAGCTCCTTCACAACTCCAGAATAAGAAGGATGGAGGCCAAGTGGGTGATGAAGACTCTCCTACTCGGGATGATGGTTCCTAGTATGATGGGAGAGTTACGGTGGGCCATCATGTCTACCTTCCCCTACCGATGCCAGTGATGCAGAATGCCCAGGTGTTCCCTAGATTTTTCACAAATAATAGAGAGTTGGGGCTTGCCTTTTTGCCTTTAGATCCTCAGATACAGAGTTTTCAGGATGAGAGAACCTTGTCATTAGTAGGAAGCTTGTGCTTTACTGTGATTTCTTCATTAAAGGATAATTTTATTCATATGGATCCAGAAAGATCTAATGCTAATCCTTTTGAATTAATGGAAGCTGTACTGATCTTTCTCCTATGATAGTGAGAAGGGACAGATTACTTTTGATTGGAAAGGGGCATTAGGCAACAGTCTGAGTGAGGGACAGAGCTCTGGATCATCTGATTGGTCCTCCTCCAATGTTAAGTATACCCCTTTTAAGAGAACTAATTATTCAGCTGCCCTTTATTTGGGTTGTGAGTAATGATACCTTAGGTAAGAATCAGAAAGAAATAAATTGTTCTGCTTAGAATTGTTTTTATGCATTATGCTGGGATGCTATTAAGCACCCTTTGCTTTGGTAATGCGCATGCCTCGATTTATTCCAGCTCCTGTTGAGGCGCCAAGTAATTTGAGTTTGTTTAGGGAAAAGCGAGATTTTTGGGATCTCTGCTATTATTGTGGGCCTGATAGCCACCGCCGCGGTTACTGCTTCGGTTACCGCCTCGCCCTTGCACTTTCTGCCACTGTGCAGACAACTCAAACCATTAATGAACTATAGGCCACTGTGACCATGGTCCTAGATAAACAGGCCACTGCCAATTCTCAGATACAAGGAGGCCTGATGTTGGTAAACCAACAGATTAATTTGGTTCAGGAACAATTGGATATATTGTGGCAGATGGCCAAATTGGGATGTGAACAAAGTTGCCTGGCCTTTGTGTCACTTAGTACAATATGAGAATTTTACAAGAGCAGCTAACCTGTCAAAAGCTCTGTCTCAACATTTATTACAGAATTGGACTTTTGAGTTTGAGCAGACACTCCGTGAGTTGAGAATGGCGATCCTGCAAGTGAATTCGACGCATCTGGATCTTTCTCTGATGGAAGACCTCTCCCCCTGGATTTCATCTGCATTTTCTTATTTTAAGGAATGGGTGGGGGTAGGATCATTTAGCCTAGTTCTCTGCTGTGGAATAGTGTTGATGCTTTGGATGGTGTGTACGCTCAGAGCCCAAACAAAAGGAGAAAGTGGTGGTGGCACAAGCACTTGCTGCCTTAGAACACGGAGCATCCCCTGACATTTGGTTAACCATGTTAAAGCAATAGGTCGCTGGCCTCCCAGCTCTTGCACCCCACGAGGCTAGTCTCATTGCACGGGATAGAGTGGGTAGGCTTCAGCAGCCCAAGGAGTTGCAAGGCTAAGCACTGCACAGGAGAGGTTCATGGTATAACGACTTTCTCCTGGGAGATAAGTCATCTTGCATGAAGGTTCTATGTCATGATCTCCTTCCCCCAGAAAAAAGACATCGGACTGGTCAGGACTTCCTCTGGGGATAAGACCCTGGAGAGGAGCTTTGTACATGTTCCGAATTTGCACATGGGGATTTGACCTCTATCTCCACTCCAAAGTTGTGGGTGTCCTATTGCTTCAAAAATAAATGAATAGGGGGAGATGTGAGGAGCCGCCCTCGCTATCGCTATTGCCGTTAGAAGATGGCGCTGACATCCACTGTCAGTTGGAGTTAACTGTCGCTGTCAGTTGGAGTTAACTGTCGCTGTCAGTTGGAGTTAACTGTCGCTGTCAGTTGGAGTTAACTGTCGCTGTCAGTTGGAGTTAACTGTCGCTGTCAGTTGGAGTTAACTGTCGCTGTCAGTTGGAGTTAACCGTTTAAACTGTGCCTCTCCCGTGACGTCATCTGGGGTGATGTGCAAACCACCAATCCCGGCTCTACACATCTCACTCGGAGCTCCTAGGCTTATATAAGGGGCTGGGTTTCTTAGCTTGGGGTCTCCCTCTAAGAAGCTGATCATCTATCTCTCAAGATGCATTAAAGCTTTACTGCAGAAGGATCCGAGTGTTCTGCGTCGTTCTTGCTGGCGAGACGGTAGCGCGGGACA
>NW_024434785.1:0-1795 GCF_017639785.1 Mesocricetus auratus | reverse complement strand
AAATATTAATCATAATTAGTGGTAACTACACACACAATTATTAATATTTATAGATGAACACACACTAAATGATTAATATTTAGAGATAAACACACTCTATGATTATATATTTAGAAAAAACCCACACACTGTGATTAATATTACAGATAAACACAAACTCTATGATTAATATGTAGAAGATAGACACTCACTCTATAATATTTAGAGATAGACACAAACTCTATGAGTAATATTAGAGATAAACACTGTATGAATAATATTTACATATAAACACAGACTTTGATTATTATCTAGAGATAAACACACACACTATGATTAACATTTAGAAATAAACATACACTATATGATTAATATTTAGAGATAAACAAACCCTCTATAATGAATATTTAGAGATAAACACACACTCTGTGATAAATATTTAGAGATAAATACACACTATGATTAGTATTAGAGATATTCATGCACTCTATTATTAATATTTAGAGATAGACACTCACTCTATGATTAATATTTAGAGATAAATACACTATGTTTAAAATTTAGAGATACACACTCTACCTGATTAATATTTAGAGGTATACACAAAGCCTATTATTAATATTTAGAGATAAACACTCTATGATTAATATTTAGAAAACACACTCTATGATTAATATTTAGAGATAAACACACACTCTGTGATAAATATTTAAAGATAAACACACGACCTATGATTAATACTTAGGGATAAACACACAATCTATGATTAATATTTCAAGATAAACACACTCTCCATGATTAATATGTAGAGATAAACACACACTCTATGATTAATATTTAGAGATAAACACACCATGATTAAAAATTAGAAATAAACACAACTCTGTGATTAATATTTAGTGGTAACCAAACACACTATTATTAATATTTAGAGTGAGCACACACTCTATTTAATATTTTGATAAACACTAAATCTTTCATTAATATTTCATGATAAACACACTATGATTAATATTTAGAGATAGAAACTCTGTGATAAATAATTAGAGATAAACACACGCTCTGGGATCAATATTTAGGGATAACCACAACTGTATTATCAATATTTAGAGATAAACACACTCTATGATTAATACTTAGAGATAAACTCACACTCTATAATTAATATTTAGAGATAAACACACACTCTGTGATTAAAATTAGAGATAAACTCACACTATCTGATAAATATTTAGAGATAAACTGTGGGAACACCAGACCTTGAGCAGAGACCCACTTCCCCTTCTGCCTTGGAGTAGGCAGCTGTAAGACAATGTTTACTAAAAACATGTTTACTAAAAACAATACAATTCCCGGGGCAATAAGTTCCTGGAAAAGGCCTGCCCACAGAAACCGCCATGACCTCTACCTTGTCCAAAGACTAGCCGCCTCTTCTGCCATGCCCAGATCAGTTTTTGGTGTCAGTGCAGAACCAGCCAGGGTAGAGGAGAGAGCAGAAGCTTCTCTGGTGGGAGCCTTTCTTAGGAAGTTTTCTTGAACCTTTTTGGTGCCTACTTAAAGTTTTCTTTACATCGTTGAATGAGTCTCTGTGTTGTCAATCCCCGACACACTCCGCACGTTCTCGAACACAGGCCGCGCAGCAGACACGACAATAAACACTCTATGATTAATATTTAGAGATGAATACAACACTATGATCAATATTAGAGATAAACACACACTCTATGATTAATAATTAGAGATAAACATACAGTCTATGATTAATATTTAGAGATAATCAAACACTCAATGATTAATATTTAGAGATACACACACT
>NW_024434784.1:0-541 GCF_017639785.1 Mesocricetus auratus | reverse complement strand
GACAGGACAAGAATTCAGTGTTTAGCTGTGGGTATCTGTCTCTGCTTCCATCAGTTACTGGATGAAGTTCCTAGTATGGCATATAAGGTAGTCATCACCCTTACCATCAAAGAGGGGCAATTAATGTAGTCTCTCCATTATTGCTTAGTTTATCACTTGGTTATCTTTGTAGATCACTGGAGATCTCACTAGTGTCAGCTCTCTCCTCAAGCCTATAATGACTCAATCTATTATGGTATCTCTTTTTCTTTTGGTGTTTTGTAAAGTATGATTATATATTGCCTGTGTCTTTGTGAATGTAGTTATCTTCCTTGGCTCTAGGTTTTCCTTCTAGCATTTTCTGTAGTGCTGGATTCATGGATACGTATTGTTTAAATCTGGCTTTGTCATGGGCGGGCGGTCCCCGCCTGAGACCCAATCTAACCTGAAGCTGGGCTCGCTGGGTTGGGGTCTTGGAGGGGCTGATCTCCTTCCTGTGTGGGCGGCTCTTCTGGAAGCCGGGAGCTGGCCCGAAGATGGAGGGGGATGGGGGCTAGGCGGG
>NW_024434783.1:0-556 GCF_017639785.1 Mesocricetus auratus | reverse complement strand
TTAGTTGATACTGTAATGATTCTAGCTTCCCAGAACTATTCCCCATAGTTTCTTAACCCCGTCCACTTACCTCGCTTTCACGATCTCGGTGGGACCTCCAATTGTCATGTCTGCAGCGTGGCCTGTGTCCGAGAACGTGCGGAGGGTGTCGGGGATTGACAACACAGAGACTCGTTCAATGATATAAAGAGAACTTTAAACAGGCTCCAAAAAGGTTCAAGAAAAACTCCTAAGAAAAGCTCCCACCAGAGAAGCTTCTGCTCTCTCCTCTACCCTGGCTGGTTCTGCTCTGACACCAGAGGTGGATGTGTGTGGGTTTTTGAAGGTGCGGTTAGTCTCTGGACAAGGTCGAGGTCAGGGCGGTTTCCGTGGGAAGGCCTTTCCCAGGAACTTATTGTATCATTTTTAGTAAACATGTTTTTACTAAACATTGTCTTACAGCTGCCTACTCCCAGGCAGAAGGGGAAGTGGCCAGGAACTTATTGTATCGTTTTTAGTAAACATGTTTTTACTAAACATTGTCTTACAGCTGCCTACTCCCAGGCAGAAGAGGAAG
>NW_024434782.1:0-4408 GCF_017639785.1 Mesocricetus auratus | reverse complement strand
AGTTTACATCAATGACCCAAAGAACTCTACCAGGGAACTCTTACAGCTGATTAACACCTTCAGCAAAGTGGCAGGCTAAAAGATCAACTCAAGAAAATGAATAGCCCTACAATATACAGATGATAAAAAGGCTGAGAAAGAAATCAGATAAACATCACCCTTTGCAATTGCCACAAACAACATAAAATTTTGGGCCCCAGCCCCATGGGGTCTCTGTGAGTTGCTGGTCAACCTACAAGGGCAACTTGTTTTCCAGTCCAAGTGCTTTCTGTTTCCTAGTCCTGGCTTACTGCCCTGGCCTTGACCCTCTGACATCAACATCTAGCATGAGGAAAACAACGATCTCTTCTACCTGGGGTTTTTTCCACTGTGCTGTAAACTTGTATAAAAAACTCCTCCCTCTTACAAGGGAGAGACCTCCTAACACTTGCAATGAAGACACACACACACACACACACACACACACACACACACGCTCCTGGCAATAAAGGCAACACATGCATTCTCTTAGGACAAACAAATGGACGTCTGGTCTCTCTTTTCCTGATACCCTGGACTTGCTTGTGGCACGGGCGCAGCAATTGGATGTCCCACCGAGATCCAGAGAGACTTGGAAAGACTGGGAAAGATTGGCCAGATAGAAGACTCGGAAAGGAGAGACTGGAGAAAGAAAAGAATTAAAAACAGGTACCTCAACTTCTAACAGTAAAATTAATTGGATTAAATCTCCAGGCCTTCGCCCGACAAAGGTTGGGAAAGTAAGGGGACCCTGAGAGATTGCCCTCAGTTGGAGGGTGGATTGGATTAAATCTCCAGGCCTTCGCCCGACAAAGGTTCGAAAAGTAAGGGGACCCTGAGAGATGGCCCTCCGTTGGAGGGTGGATTGGATTAAATCTCCAGGCCTTCGCCTGACACCAAGGTCAGGAAAGAAAGGGGACCCTGAGAGATCACCCTAGGTTGGAGGTTGGATTGGATTAAATCTCCAGGCCTTCGCCTGACAAAGGTCAGGAAAGTAAGGGGACCCTGAGAGATCATCCTCAGTTGGAGGATGGATTAAAAGTGGGTAAACTAAAATTGGTAACAGTTAATAAAGGAGGTACTGGTATTAAGTAAAAGAAAAGGAAAAGATAAAAGTATATAGAATGGAAAATACACAGAGAGTCTGGATACTGTGTACAGTTGTGGTGTCTTTAAATTGTTTAATTGCTGAGAAAGGAACAAAAACTGCTAAAAGACAATTGATTATTAATGTTGCTAAATTAATCCAACTTACATGTTTTGAAAATGCTTTGACTTCTAAATTTAAATATAAGGACAGGTTACTTGGAAAAAGAATTTCTACTTTTGTTTCCACAGAACATAAAAAGCTGTGGGTTCCTTCCAGACTAGTATGGTTTGATGAAGCAAGACCACCTGAAGCAGTGGCCCAGGTGATCCAACACCTAAAACAGCTGAGATGATGCAGCCTTACAGACCACAAAAACAAGAACTTCTACAGGTTTCTGGGTTTTTTTGTCATGATCCCCATGGTATTTCAGCGCCCCTTAACAGCAGGAAGTAGCTTGGAAAGAACAATGCCCACATTCCCAAATATTGTTTATAAATGTTTGTTTTTGTATACTAAGATTGTCATTAACATCCTAGTCACCTGAGATAGGTGCTAATTTATATATAAAGAAGGGGGGAGATGTTGGTCTCCAGCCCCATGGGGTCTCTGTGAGTTGCTGGTCAGCCTACAAGGGCAACTTGTTTTCCAGTCCAAGTGCTTTCTGTTTTCTAGTCCTGGCTTACTGCCCTGGCCTTGACCCTCTGACATCAACATCTAGCAGGAGGAAAACAACGATCTCTTCTACCTGGGGTTTTTTCCACTGTGCTTTAAACTTGTATAAAAAACTCCTCCCTCTTACAAGGGAGAGACCTCTTAACACTTGCAATGAAGACACACACACACACACACACACACACTCTCCTGGCAATAAAGGCAACACATGCATTCTCTTAGGACAAACAAATGGACGTCTGGTCTCTCTTTTCCTGATACCCTGGACTTGCTTGTGGCGCTGGCGCTAACCGAACAAGTGAGCGACCTTTATTGCAAGAACATTGAAAGAGAAATCAGAGAAACATCACCCTTTACAATTGCCAAAAACAACAAAAAATACCTTGGGGTAACGCTAACCAAACAAGTAAAAGACCTGTATCGTAAGAACTTTGAATCTTTAAAGAAAGAAATTAAAGAAGCCCTCAGAAAATGGAAAGATCTCCCATGCTCTTGGATAGGTAGGATCAATGTAGTAAAAATGGCAATCCTGCCAAAAACAATCTACAGATTCAATGCAATCCCCATTAAAATCCCAGCACAGTTCTTCACAGACCTTGAAAGAACAATAATCAATTTTGTATGGAAAAACAAAAGACCCAGGATAGCCAAAACAACCCTGTTCAACAAGGCAACGTCCGGAGGCATCACCATCCCTGACCTCAAGCTCTATTATAGAGCTATAGTCCTGAAAACAGCTTGGTATTGGCACAAAAATAGACAGGTAGACCAATGGAATCGAATTGAAAACCCGGGTATTAACCCACACACGTACGAACATCTGATCTTTGACAAAGAAGCTAAAAATATACAATGGAATAAAGAAAGCATCTTCAACAAATGGTGCTGGCATAATTGGAGACTGGCATGTAGAAGAATGCAGATCGATCCATGTCTATCGCCATGCACAAAACTTAAGTCCAAATGGATCAAAGACCTCAACATAAATCCAGCCACACTGAACCTCTTAGAAGAGAAAGTGGGTGGTACCCTTGAACGAATTGGTACAGGAGACAGCTTCCTGAACATAACACCAGTAGCACAGGCAGTAAGATCAATAATTAATAAATGGGACCTACTGAAACTGAGAAGCTTCTGTAAGGCAAAGGACACAGTCAGCAAGACAAAAAGGCAGCCCACAGAATGGGAAAAAATATTCACTAATCCCACATCGGACAGAGGGTTGATCTCCAAAATTTACAAAGAACTCAAGAAGCAAGTCTCCAAAACACCGAAGGACCCTATTAAAAAGTGGGCTGCAGAACTAAATAGAGAGTTTTCAATAGAGGAGTCTAAAATGGCTGAGAGGCACTTGAGAAAGTGCTCAACATCCTTAGCCATCCGGGAAATGCAAATCAAAACAACTCTCAGATACCATCTCACCCCTGTCAGAATGGCTAAAATCAAAAACACCAATGACAATTTATGCTGGAGAGGATGTGGTGAAAGGGGGACACTCCTCCATTGCTGGTGGGAGTGCCAACTGGTTCAGCCACTTTGGAAATCAGTATGGAGATTCCTCAGAAAAATGGGAATAAACCTACCACAAGACCCAGCAACTCCACTCTTAGGCATATATCCAAAAGATGCCCATTCATACAACAAAGATGTCTGTTCCACTATGTTCATAGCAGCTTTATTTGTAACTGCCAGAACATGGAAGCAACCTAGATGTCCCTCACCTGAAGAGTGGATAGAGAAAATGTGGTACATTTACACAATGGAGTACTATTCAGCAGAAAAAAATAATGGAATCATGAGATTCGCAGGCAAATGGATGACACTAGAAGAAACCATCCTGAGTGAGGTAACCCAGTCACAAAAAGTGAAACATGGCATGTACTCTCTCATATATGGATTTTAGACATTGATCTGGGGAGTGCCAGCCTACAATCCTAGGGCCAGAGAGTCTGGGAAACAGAAACTTGATTTAGTGGCTGATCGAAGAAGAGGCAGACTCCCTTGGTTAAGTACTGAGCTGAACTCAAGAAAGCCAGTAACAGAGAGGGAGGACTGATGATCAAAGGGATTAAGACTGGGCTGGTTTAACCCCCAGAAACAGCTGACCAGACAAAGGTTAACTCTTGAATCCCAGGCATTAGCCTGGGAAGCCAGCATGGGACTGATCAAGACCCCCTGAATCTGGGTGTCAGTGAAGAGGCCTAGGGAATCTATTGAGCCTTGGGCAGCAGATCAGTACCCATCCCAAGTATACACACGGACTTTGGACTCCAATAGAACAATGTGAGGTGCACTCTCACCCTGAACTCTTGGGAAAGGGTCTAGGCCCTGCCCTATATGAAATGACACACTATGGACACCCCCATGGAGGGCCTCACCCTCCCTGGAGAAATGAGGGGATAACGGGGGGGGGAGGAGGGCATGGGAGGAAGGGAGGGAATGGGAGAGGGACCTGGAACTGACTTGTGAAGCAACCTTGATTCTTATCTAAATTTAAACTGGAAAATAAAATTAAAAAAATATATAAATAACAAAAAATAAAATAAAATAAAATAAAAAGAATGGGAAAAATATTCACTAATCCCACATCTTACAGTGGGTTGATCTCCAAAATGTACAAAGAACACA
>NW_024434781.1:0-4349 GCF_017639785.1 Mesocricetus auratus | reverse complement strand
CAGTGTACTTCTCTATAGGAGGAAGTCTGTATGCCGCCATTAAACATGTGACTTATTAGAGGTGCATACAGATGAGGTAATAAAAGGGTGGTTTACTGCAGATTAACATTCCTCCTGTATCAGCTAGGAATTATAGACAAGGTCTTAGAGGTAGAAAGAATATAGTAAGACAGTACAGAAAACAGATGCCAAATGTACAGGCTGTACAGAAACAAGATACTAGTGACAAACCTACAGAGCAACCAAAAGCTCTACCATTAAAATGGATGACAGATGAAACCGTCTGGGTGGGTCAATGGCCTACGACATCTGAGAAGTTAGAGGCTTTGGAGAATTTAGTTCAGGAACAGCTAGATGCTGGACATATTGAGGAATCAACTAGTGCACGGAATTCACCTGATTTTGTTGTCAAAAAGAAGTCTGGTAAGTGGAGAATGGTTACTGATCTTAGAGCCATCAACAAGGTAATTCAGCCTATGGGGTCTCTACAACCTGGGATGCCATTACCTTCTCTAATTCCTAAGGATTGGCCAATTATATTTATAGACTTAAAAGATTGTTTCTTCACCATACCGTTACAAGAAAACGACAGAGAAAAGTTCGCCTTCACGGTACCTACCTATAATAATTCCTGTCCGGTACAGAGATTCCAGTGGAAGGTACTATCTCAAGGTATGTTAAACAGTCCAGCTTTGTGTCAATATTTTGTGAATAAACCTCTAGAAATAATTCGTAAAAAATTTCCACATTCCTTAATATATCATTATATGGATGACATATTATTGTCTGATTCAAATAAGGATACTTTGGAAAAGATGTTTGAAGCAGTAAAGGAAATTTTGCCTCCCTGGGGATTACAAATTGCCCCAGAAAAAATACAAAGAGGAGATTCTATTAACTATTTAGGTTATAAAGTAGATGCTCAGAAAATTAGGCCGCAGAAAGTACAGATGAGAAGAGATCGTTACCGGACTCTTAATGATCTTCAAAAACTATTAGGAGAAATCTCTCAATTACAAACAATTACCAGTGTAGAAGGGCATGATTTAAAACACCTGAAAATGGCTTTGAAAGGAGGTAAAGACATAAACAGCCCACGAGTACTATCAGCTGAGGCTGAAAAAGAATTAGAATGGGTAGAAAAGAGAATATTAGAAGCACGTGTGGACCGTGTGGATCTAAATCTGGACTGTATTCTAGTTATTTTGCCATCTAGAGAATAACCCTCAGGAATATTAATGCAGAGGGAACACATCATTCTAGAATGGGTATTTCTGCCACATAAACAGAATAAAAATTGAAAACATATATAGAAAAGATCTCCGATTTGATATTAAAAGGTAAATTAAGGCTTCGTCAACTGACTGGGAAAGACCCAGCTGAAATTATTGTACCTTTAACGAATGAGGAAATTTCCTCCTTATGGAAGGATAATGAGTATTGGCAAATAGCTTGCAGTGACTTTTTGGGAAGTATTAGTAATAACTATCCCAAAACAGAGAGAATCAAATTCATAAAGAAAACAATTTGGATTCTTCCACGTATCGTGAGGCAAACACATATTTCTGGAGTTCTTACCTTCTACACAGATGCAAACAAATCAGGTAAAGCAGGGTATAAATCAGGAAATATAAGTAAAGTAGTTCAAAGCCCTTACAACTCCGTACAAAAGGCAGAGTTATATGCCATTTTCATGGTACTGAAAGACTTTACAGAGCCTCTCAATATAGTCACGGATTCTCAGTATGCAGAAAGAGTTGTCTTGCACATTGAGACTGCAGAATTTGTTCCTGATAATACAGAATTAACCTCATTGTTTTTACAATTGCAGGAAATCATCAGAAACAGGACTCATCCTATATATATAACACACATCAGATCCCATACAGGTCTGCCAGGTCCTCTGGCCCAAGGCAATGATGAAATTGATCATTTATTAGTAGGTAATGTGTTGGAAGCTTCAGAATTTCATAAGAAACACCATGTTAACAGCAAAGGTTTAAAGAAGGATTTTTCTATCACCTGGCAACAAGCCAAAGAAATAGTAAGAAATTGTCCCAGGTGCTCATTCTACAATCAAACTCCATTACCAGCAGGTTGTAATCCTAAAGGTGTTCACAGAAATGAACTTTTGCAAATGGATGTATTTCACTTCCCAGAATTTGGCAGTTTGAAATATGTACACCATACCATTGACACATTCTCAGGCTTCCAATGGGCTACTGCCCTCAGCTCTGAAAAAGCTGATTCTGTTATTGCACACCTCTTAGAGGTGATGGCTGTTATGGGTATACCTAAAACAATAAAAACTGACAATGCTCCAGCATATGTCTCCAGTAAATTGGAACAATTCTTCAAATATTATAATATAAAACATGTAACTGGTATACCTTACAATCCCACAGGACAAGCAATAATTGAAAGATCTAGCCGAACCTTAAAAGAGATGCTCCATAAACAGCCAGGGAAAACAAAGACACCTAAACATAGGTTACACAATGCTTTACTAACGTTGAATTTTCTTAATGCTGATGAAAAAGGACAAACTGCAGCAGAAAGACACTGGACTACAGAGAAGACTTCTGAACTGAACCAACCGGTGTATTTTAAGGATGTTATGACCTCAGTCTGGAAACCAGGATATGTGTTACATTGGGGAAGGGGTTATGCTTTTGTTTCTACAGGAGACGAAAAGGTTTGGGTTCCATCAAAATTAATTAAAATTCGATCAGAACAGAAAACATCTCAGGAGGAGGAAGAGAACAGCCCATCTACAAATTCATATTCCACCATGGGTAAAGTGACCTCCTAAAAGGAAAGAGAAGTGTTTTGTTTTTTGTATTCACAGGTAAACTCAGCAAAGAATACTGGACATATGGATTCCTGTAGAAGAATGAATAGCTACCCTGGGGACCATCAAACAAACAGTAACTCACTGTGTGGTATCAAAGTCTAAATCTCTCTATATTGTTTTTTCATAGTACCCTTTTATCTTTATTTCTTCACATACCTCAGTCCCCATTCATTTAACTGAAGCTGCCTTTGGAGTTGGAATGGCTCTCCTACTCTAAACTCAAGCATATTACTTAAATACGATTCAGAATTTCTGTATTATATCAAAGAGCCATTGATATCAGACAGAAGAAATAAAATGAGGGACTGTTATCTGCGGAATTCTTTTTCTGAACAGTCTAATTTCCTCCACGTTTGCCATCTTCCCTATTGTCACCTCATACAGTATGCATACATATGAAAGTTAAAATATTTCTTTGTTAACATTAATGTTTGAGTTTTCCAGAGAACAAGGGATTTCCTGACAGCAATCTTCAATTGCTTCAGAAAGAGAATGAGGATCCACTTCCTTGACTTCACCTGATTCGACTGGAGGCATCTGAACTGCCCCACATCATTGACTCCATCTGACAAGCACTATCCTGAAACTGGCTTGAAACTACATCACTCTACACAACTCCGGACCAAGAAACTGAAATAGTACATCTTCTACAATCTGGCAAGAGCTTCAAGATGAGAGCTTCAATCAACACTAGAACCCCAGTCAGGAACTTCAATCAAGCATCTCCTGCCATACAGAGACTGTCTGATCTACTGAGATTTTGTTATACTTACATTTTTCTTCTCACAGGTCCCCATGAGATTATCATCGTCCCATCTCAGCAGGAAGTAGTTTTGAGAATTCTACGCCCCCTCTCCCTACTACTGATATTATAAGATAATTTACACCTGTTAGTGCTAGTTTTCAATTATTTTAGAGTTGGGATTGGAAGCAGGTGTTCATATTTAGGTGTTTCTTTCAGATAAGTTTAGGTAGATAGAATAGATGTTTGATACATTTTGTTCATGTACACAAGTTAGTTGTCCTTTTTAGACTAAAATGGGAATTGTAGGAGGAAGTCTGTATGCCGCCATTAAACATGTGACTTATTAGAGGCGCATACAGATGAGGTAATAAAAGGGCGGTTTACCACACCGCTAACCACACCCACTTTAGGCAGGGCTAAAGACTTATACGGCTGGACGTAACGACGTATACGTACGTAGGCGGAACTATGTCACTAGCCAGGCCCACTTTTGGGCATGGCTAGGGCGCGTTACGGGGGAAGGTATAAAAGACAGCACACAGGAAGCCTCGGTCTCTTTTCCTGGAGTTCGTCTTCCGGTTCGGCAGCTGAAAACTGATTGGCTCATCTGGGTTACTTGTTTGGTATCTTGTGAGTAATGTCTACAATAAATACTTAGTTTGACTTTCAGTAATTGTGTGTCCCTTATTGTTACAGCGTCCGTTGGAGCCTACACTTCTCAGTTACATTCTAGTGGATTTTTAAAAATTA
>NW_024434780.1:0-94581 GCF_017639785.1 Mesocricetus auratus | reverse complement strand
GGTAGGTTGTCATGTAGTTAAGCACATAGTTTCACATACAGTGTTGTATCATTAGTTTTCATGAAGTTAAGTACATAGTTTCTCATATAGTGTTATATAGTTAGATTTCATGACGTTAAGCACGTAGTTTCGCAGACTGTGTTGTATCGTTAGTTCTCATGAAGTTAAGTACGTAGTTTCACATATAGTGTTATATAGTTGGATTTCATGAAGTTAAGCACATAGTTTCACACACAGTGTTATATTGTAAGTTTAGAAGAAGTTAAGCACATAGTTTCACACACAGTGTTGTATCGTTAGTTTTGAAGAAGTTAAGCATGTAGTTTCACACACAGTGTTGTAAAGTTAGTTTTGAAGAAGTTAAGAACTTGCTTTCTTATACAGTGTTATATGGTAGGTTCTCATGTAATTAAGCACATAGTTTCACATACAGTGTTGTATCATTAGTTTGCATGAAGTTAAGTATGTAGTTTCTCATATAGTGTTATATAGTTAGATTTCATGACGTTAAGCACGTAGTTTCGCAGACTGTGTTGCATCGTTAGTTTTCATGAAGTTAAGTATGCAGTTCCACATATAGTGTTATATAGTTGGATTTCATGAAGTTAAGCACATAGTTTCACACAAAGTGTTGTATTTTTGGTTTGAAGAAGTTAAGCACTTAGTTTCACATACTGTATTGTGTCGTTAGTTTTCATGAAGTTAAGCACGTAGTTTCTAATACAGTGTTATATGGTAAGTTCTCATGAGGTTGAGCACATGGTTTCACACACAGTGTTGTATAGTTAGTTTCGAAGAAGAGAAGCAAGTAGTTTCTAATACAGAGTTATGTGGTAGGTTCTCATGTAGTTAAGCACATAGATTCACATACAGTGTTGTATTATTAGTTTTCATGAAGGTAAGTACGTAGTTTCTCATATAGTGTTATATAGTTAGATTTCATGAAGTTAAGCACGTAGTTTCGCAGACTGTGTTGCATCGTTAGTTTTCATGAAGTTAAATACGTAGTTGCACATATAGTGTTATATAGTTGGATTTCATGAAGTTAAGCACATACTTTGACACACAGTGTTGTATTGTTAGTTTTGAAGAAGTTAAGCACTTAGTTTCATATACTGTGTTGTGTCGTTAGTTTTCATGACGTTAAGCACGTAGCTTCTAATACAGTGTTATATGATTAGTTCTCATGAAGTTGGGTACATAGTTTAACACACAATGTTGTATGGTTAGTTTTGAAGAAGTTAAGCTTGTAGTTTCACACACAGTCTTGTAAAGTTAGCTTTGAAGAAGTTAAGCACGTATTTTCTAATACATTGTCATATGGTAAGTTCTCATGTAGTTAAGCACGTAGTTTCAAGTACACTGTTGTATCATTAGTTTTCATGAAGTTAAGTACGTAGTTTCTCATATAGTGTTATATAGTTAGATTTCATGAAGTTAAACACATAGATTCGCACACAGTGTTGTATCGTCAGTTTCGAAGAAGATAAGCACGTAGTTTCTAATAGAGTGTTATATAGTTAGATTTCATGAAGTTAAGCACATAGTTTCACACACAGTGTTGTATCGTCAGTTTCGAAGAAGATAAGCACATAGTTTCTAATACAGTGTTATATAGTTAGATTTCATGAAGTTAAGCACATAGTATCACACACAGTGTTGTAGCATTAGTTTTGAAGAAGTTAAGTTTGTAGTTTCACACACAGTGTTGTATTGTCAGTTTCCATGAAGATAAGCACGTAATTTCTAATACATTGTTATATGGTAAGTTCTCATATAGTTAAGCACGTAGTTTCACATACACTGTTGTAGCATTAGTTTTCATGAAGTTAAGTACGTAGTTTCTCATATAGTGTTATATAGTTAGATTTCATGATGTTAAGCACATAGTTTCACACACAGTGTTGCAACGTCTGTTTCGAAAAAGATAAGCACGTAGTTTCTAATACAAGGTTATATAGATAGATTTCATAAAGTTAAAAACATAGTTTCACACACAGTGTTGTATCGTTAGTTTTGAAGAAGTTAAGCATGTAGTTCACACACAGTGTTGTAAAGTTAGTTTTGAAGAAGTTAAGCACGTAGTTTCTAATACAGTGTTATATGGAAAGTTCTCATGTAGTTAAGCACATAGTTTCACTTACACTGTTGTATCATTAGTGTTCATTAAGTTAAGGACATAGTTTCTCATATATTGTTATATAGTTAGATTTCATAAAGTTTAGCACATAGTTTCGCACACAGTGTTGTATCGTTAGTTTCGAAGAAGATAGGGACATAGTTTCCAATACAATTTTATATAGTTAGATTTCATGAACTTAAGCACATAGTTTCACACACAGTGTTGTATCATCAGTTTCGAAGAAGATAAGCACGTAGTTTCCAATACAGTTTTAAATAGTTAGATTTCATGAAGTTAAGCACATAGTTTCACACACAGTATTGTATCATCAGTTTCGAAGAAGATATGCACGTAGTTTCTAATTCAGGGTAATATAGTTTGATTTCATGAAGTTAAGCACATAGTTTCACACGCAGTATTGTATCGTTAGTTTTGAAGAAGTTAAGCATGTAGTTTCACACACTGCGTTGTAACGTTACTTTTGAAGAAGTTAAGCACGTAGTTTCACTTAATGTGTTGTGTCGTTAGTTTTCATGAAGTTAAGCACGTAGTTTCTAATATTGTGTTATATGGTTAGTTCTCATGAAGTTGAGCACTTAGTTTCACACATAGTGTTTTATTGTTAGTCTTGAAGAAGTTAAGCATGTAGTTTCACACACAGTGTGGTAAATTAGTTTTGAAGAAGTTAAGCACGTAGTTTCTAATACAGTGTTATATGGTTAGTTCTCATGTAGTTAAGCACATAGTTTCACATACAATGTTGTATCATTAGTTTTCATGAAGTTAAGTACATAGTTTCTCATATAGTGTTATGTAGTTAGATTTCATGAAGTTTAGCATATAGTTTCGCACACAGTGTTGTATCGTTAGTTTCGAAGAAGATAAGCACGTAGTTTCTAAAACAGGGTCATATAGTTAGATTTCATGAAGTTAAGTACATAGTTTCAAACACAGTGTTGTATCGTTAGTTTTAAAGAAGTTAAGCATGTAGTTTCACACACAGTGTTGTATTGTTAGTATCCATGAAGATAATCATGTAAGTTCTAATACAGTGTTATATGGTAGGTTCTCATGTAGTTAAGCACATAGTTTCACATACAGTGTTGTATCATTAGTGTTCATGAAGTTAAGTAGGTAGTTTCTCATACACTGTTATATAGTTAGATTTCATGACGTTTAGCACGTAGTTTCGTAGACTGTGTTGTATCGTTAGTCTTCTTGAAGTTAAGTACGTAGTTTCACATATAGTGTTATATAGTTGGATTTCATGAAGTTAAGCATGTAGTTTCACACACAGTGTTGTATTGTTAGTTTTGAAGAAGTTAAGCACTTAGTTTCACGTAGTGAGTTGTGTAGTTACTTTCATAAAGTTAAGCACGTAGTTTCTAATACAGTTTTATATGGTAAGTTCTCATGAGGTTGAGCACATAGTTTCACACACAGTGTTGTATCATTAGTTTCAAAGAAGAGAAGCACGTAGTTTCTAATAGAGTGTTATGTGGTAGGTTATGATGTAGTTAAGCACAGAGTTTCACATACAGTGTTGTATCATTAGTATTCATGAAGTTAAGTACGTAGTTTCTCATATAGTGTTATATAGTTAGATTTCATGACGTTAAGCACGTAGTTTCACAGAGTGTGTTGAATCGTTAGTTTTCATGAAGTTAAGTATGTAGTTTCACGTATAGTGTTATATAGTTGGATTTCATGAAGTTAAGCATATAGTTTCACACACAGTGTTGTATTGTTAGTTTTGAAGAAGTTAAGCACATAGTTTCACACACAGTGTTGTATCATTAGTTTTGAAGAAGTTAAGCATGTAGTTTCACACACAGTGTTGAAAAGTTAGTTTTGAAGAAGTTAAGCAAGTAGGTTCTAATACAGTGTTATATGGTAAGTATTAATGTAGTTAAGCATGTAGTTTCACATACACTATTGTATCATTAGATTTCATGAAGTTAAGTACGTAGTTTCTCATATAGTGCTATATAGTTAAATTTCATGAAGTTAAGCACATAGTTTCGCACGCAGTGTTGTATTGTCAGTTTCGAAGATGATAAGCACGTAGTTTCTAATACACTGTTATATAGTTAGATTTCATGACGGTAAGCACATAGTTTCACACACTGTGTTGTGTCGTCAGTTTCGAAGAAGATATGCATGTAGTTTCTAATTCAGGGTTATATAGTTAGATTTCATGAAGTTAAGCACATAGTTTCACACAGAGTGTTATATCATTAGTTTTGAAGAAGTTAAGCATGTAGTTTCACACACTGTGTTGTAACGTTAGTTTTGAAAAAGTTAAGCACATAGTTTCACATACAGTGTTGTATCATTAGTTTTCATGAAGTTAAGTACATAGTTTCTCATATAGTGTTATATAGTTAGATTTCATGACGTTTAGCACGTAGTTTCTTAGACTGTGTTGTATCGTTAGTCTTCATGAAGTTAAGTACGTAGTTTCATATATAGTGTTACATAGTTGGATTTCATGAAGTTAAGCATATAGTGTCACACACAGTGTTTTATTGTTTGTTTTGAATAAGTTAAGTACATAGTTTCACACACAGTGTTGTATCGTTGGTATTGAAGAAGTTGAGCATGTAGTTTCTCACACAGTTTGTAAAGTTAGTTTTGAAGAAGTTAAGCACGTAGGTTCTAATACAGTGTTATATGGTAAGTTATACTGTAGTTAGGCACGTAGTTTCACATACACTGTTCTATCATTAGTTTTCATGAAGTTAAATACGTAGTTTCTCATATAGTGTTATATAGTTAGACGTCATGAAGTTAAACACATAGTTTCGCACTCAGTGTTGTATGGTAAGTTTCGAAGAAGATAAGCACGTAGTTTCTATTACAGTGTTATATATTTAGCTTTCATGAAGTTAAGCACATAGTTTCACACATAGGGTTGTATCATCAGTTTTGAAGGAGATAAGCATGTAGTTTCTAATACAGGGTTATATAGTTAGATTTCATGAAGTTAAGCACATAGTTTCACACACAGTGTTGTATCGTTAGTTTGGAATAAGTTAAGTACGTAGTTTCTTATACAGTGTTATATAGTAGGTTCTCATGTAAACACATAGTTTCACATACAGTGTTGTATCATTAGTTTTCATGAAGTTAAGTACGTAGTTTCTCATATGTTGTTATATAGTTACATTTCATGACGTTAAGCGCATAGTTTCTCAGACTGTGTTGTGTCATTAGTTTTCATGAAGTTAAGTACGTAGTTTCACATATAGTGTTATATAGTTGGATTTCATGAAGTTAAGCACATAGTTTCACACACAGTGTTGTATTTTTAGTTTTGAAGAAGTTAAGCACTTAGTTACACATACTGTGTTGTGTGGTTATTTTTCATGAAGTTAAGCACGTAGTTTCTAATACAGTGTAATATGGTAAGTTCTCATGAGGTTGAGCACATAATTTCACACACAGTGTTGTATCGTTATTTTCGAAGAAGAGAAGCACGTAGTTTCTAATAGACTGTTATATGGTAGGTTCTCATGTAGTTAAGCACATAGTTTCACATACAGTGTTGTATCATTAGTTTTCATGAAGTTAAGTACTTTGTTTCTCAAATAGTGTTGTATAGTTTGAATTCATGACGTTAAGCACGTAGTTTCCCAGACTGTGTTGTGTCGTTAGTTTTCATGATGTAAAGTACGTAGTTTCACATATAGTGTTATATAGTTGGATTTCATGAAGTTAAGCGCATAGTTTCACACACAGTGTTGTATTTTTAGTTTTGAAGAAGTTAAGCACTTACTTTCACATAAAGTGTTGTGTCTTTAGTTTTCATGAATTTAAGCACGTAGTTTCTAATACAGCGTTATATGGTAAGTTCTCATGAGGTTGAGCACATATTTTCACACACAGTGTTGTATCGTCAGTTTCGAAGAAGATAAGCACGTAGTTTCTAATACAGTCTTATATAGTTAGATTTCATGAAGTTAAGCACATAGTTTCACACACAGTGTTGTATCGTCAGTTTCGCAGAAGATAAGCACGTAGTTTCTAATACAGGGTTATATAGTTAGATTTCATGAAGTTAAGCACATAGTTTCACACGCAGGGTTGTATCATTAGTTTTGAAGAAATTAAGCATGCAGTTTCACACACTGTGTGGTAACATTAGTTTTGAAGAAGTTAAGAACATAGTTTCTTATACAGTGTTATATGGTAGGTTTTCATGTAGTTAAACACATAGTTTCACATACAGTGTTGTATCATTAGTTTTCATGAAGTTAAGTACGTAGTTTCTCATATAGTGTTATACAGTTAGATTTCATGTAGTTTAGCACGTAGTCTCACAGACTGCATTGTATCGATAGTTTTCATGAAGTTAAGTATGTAGGTTCACATATAGTGTTATATAGTTGGAATTCATGAAGTTAAGCACACAGTTTCACACACAGTGTTGTATTGTTAGTTTTGAAGAAGTTAAGCACTTGGTTTCACATACTGTGTTTTGTCGTTAGTTTTCATGAAGTTAAGCACGTAGTTTCTAATACAGTGTTATATGGTAAGTTCTCATGAGGTTGAGCACATAGTTTCACACACAGAGTTGTATCGTTAGTTTCGAAAAAGATAAGCAAGTAGTTTCTAATAGAGTGTTATGTGGTAGGTTGTCATGTAGTTAAGCACATAGTTTCAAATACTGTGTTGTGTCATTAGTTTTCATGAAGTTAAGTACGTAGTTTCTCATATAGTGTTATATAGATAGATTTCATGAAGTTAAGCACGTAGTTTCGCAGACTGTGTTGTTTCGTTAGTTTTCATGAACTTAAGCACGGTTCTAATACAGTGTTATATAGTTAGATTTCATGAAGTTAAGCACATAGTCTCACACCCAGTGTTTTATTGTTAGTTTTGGAGAAGTTAAGCACTTAGTTTCACATACTGTGTTGTGTCGTTAATTTTCATGAAGTTAAGCACGTAATTTCTAATACAGTGTTATATGGTTAGTTCTCATGAAGTTGAGCACATAGTTTCACACACAGTGTTGTATCGTTAGTTTTGAAGAAGTTAAGCATGTTGTTTCACACTCAGTTTTGTATTGTTACTTTCCTGAAGATAAACACGTAAGTTCTAATAAAGTGTTATATGGTAGGTTCACATGTAGTTAAGCACATAGTTTCACGTACAGTGTTGTATCATTAGTTTAATGAAGTTGAGTACGTAATTTCTCATATAGTGTTATATAGTTAGATTTCATGCAGTTAAGTACGTAGTTTCACATATAGTGTTATATAGTTGGATTTCAGGAGGTTAAGCACAAAATTTTACACATCGTGTTGTATTGTTAGTTTTGAAGAATTTAAACACTTAGTTTCACATACTGTGTTGTGTAGTTAGTTTTTATGAATTTAAGCACGTAGATTCTAATACAGTGTTATATGATTAGTTTTCATGAAGTTGAGCACATAGTTTCACACACAGTGTTGAATCGTTAGTTTTGAAGAATTTAAGCACGTAGTTTCCGACACAGTGTTGTAAACTTAATTTTGAAGAAGTTAAGCACGTAGTTTCTAATACATTGTTATATGGTAAGTTCTCATGTATGAAGCACATAGTTTCACAAACAGTGTTGTATAGATAATTTTGAAGAAGTTAAGCATGTAGTTTCACACACAGTGTTGTATCGTTAGATTTGAAGCAGTTAAGCATGTCGTTTCACACACAGTGTTGTATCATTAGTTTTGAAGAAGTTAAGCATGTAGTTTCACACACTGTGCTGTAACGTTAGTTTTGAAGAAGTTAGGAAAGTAGTTTCTTATACAGTGTTATATTGTAGGTTCTCATGTAGTTAAGCACATAGTTTTACATACAGTGTTTTGTCATTAGTTTTCATCAAGTTAAGTAAGCAGTTTCTCATATAGTGTTATATACTTAGATTTCATGACGTTAAGCACGTAGTTTCGCAAACTGTGTTGTATCGTTAGGTTTCATGAAGTTAAGTACGTAGTTTCACATATAGTGTTATATAGTTAGATTTCATGAAGTTAAGCACATAGTTTCACACACAGTGTTGTATTGTTAGTTTTAAAGAAGTTAAGCACTTAGTTTCACATACTGTGTTGTATCGTTAGTTTTCATGAAGTTAAGCACGTAGTTTCTAATACAGTGTTATATGATTAGTTTCTCATGAAGTTAAGCACGTAGTTTCACAGACTGTGTTGTATCGTTAGTTTTCATGAAGTTAAGTACGTAGTTTCACATATAGTGTTATATAGTTGGATTTCATGAAGTTAAGCACGTAGTTTCTACATACAGTGTTATATTGCTAAGTTCTCATGAAGTTAAGCACATAGTTTCACATACAGTGTTGTATCGTTAGTTTTCGAAGAAGTTAAGCACCTAGTTTCTAATAGAGTGTTATGTGGTTAGGTTCTCATGAAGTTAAGCACATAGTTTCACATACAGTGTTGTATCGTTAGTTTTGAAGAAGTTAAGCATGTAGTTTCACACACAGTTTTGTAAAGTTAGTTTTGAAGTCGTTAAGCACGTAGTTTCTAATACAGTGTTATATGGTAAATTCTCATGTAGTTAAGCACGTAGTTTCACATACACTGTTGTATCATTAGTTTTAATGAAGTTAAGTACGTAGTTTCTCATATAGTGTTATATAGTTGGATTTCATGAAGTTAATCACATAGTTTTGCCCACGGTGTTGTATCGTTAGTTTCGAAGAAGATAAGCACGCAGTTTCTAATACAGTGTTATATGGTAGGTTCTCATGTAGTTAAGCACAAAGTTTCACATAGAGTGTTGTATCTTTGGTTTTCATGAAGTTAAGTATGTAGTTTCACATATAATGTTATATATTTGGATTTCATGAAGTTAAGCACATAGTTTCACACACAGTGTTGTATTGTTAATTTTGAAGAAGTTAAGCACTTAGTTTCACATCCTGTGTTGTGTCGTTAGTTTTCATGTAGTTAAGCATGTAGTTTCTAATACAATTTTATATGGTTAGTTCTCATGAAATTGAGCACATAATTTCACACACGGTGTTGTATAGTTAGTTTTGAAGAAGTTAAGCTTGTAGTTTCACACACAGTGTTGTAAAGTTAGTTTTGAAGAAGTTAAGCATGTAGTTTCTAATAGAGTGTTATATATAATTTCTCATGTAGTTAAGCACATAGTTTCACATACACTGTTGAATCATTTGTTTTAATGAAGTTAAGTACGTACTTTCTCATATAGTGTTATATAGTTGGATTTCAGGAAGTTATGAACATAGTTTCACACAGAGTATTGTATTGTTAGTTTTGAAGAAGTTAAGCACTTAGTTTCACATACTGTGCTCTGTTGTTAGTTTTCATGAAGTTAAGAACGTAGTTTCTAATACAATGTTATATGATTAGTTCTCATGAAATTGAGCACATAGTTTCACACACAGTGTTCTATCGGTAGTTTTGAAGAAGTTAAGCATGTAGTTTCACACACAGTGTTGTAAAGTTAGTTTCGAAGAAGATAAGCACGTAGTTTCTAATAGAGTGTTATGTGGTAGGTTCTCATGTAGTTAAGCCCATAGTTTCACATACAGTGTTGTATCATTAGGTTTCATGAAGTTAAGTACGTAGTTTCTCATATAGTGTTATATAGTTAGATTTCATTAGGTTAAGCACGTAGTTTCGCAGACTGTGTTGTATAGTTAGTTTTCATGAAGTTTAGTACGTAGTACACATATAGTGTTATATAGTTGGACTTCATGAAGGTAAGCACATAGTTTCACACACAGTGTTGTATTGTTAGTTTTGAAGAAGTTAAGCACATAGTTTCACACACAGTGTTGTATCGTCAGTTTCGAAGAAGTTAAGCTCGAAGTTTATAACACAGTGTTATATAGTTAGAATTCATGAAGTTAAGCACATAGTTTCACACACAGTGTTGTATCGTTAGTTTTGAAGAAGTTAAGCATGTAGTTTCACAGACTGTGTGATGACGTTAGTTATGAAGAAGTTAAGAACGTAGTTTCTTATACAGTGTTATATGGTAGGTTCTCATGTAGTTAAGCACATAATTTCAAATACAATGTTGTAACATTAGTTTCCATGAAGTTAACTACGTAGTTTCTCATGTAGTGTTAAATAGTTAGATTTCATGACGTTAAGCATGTAGTATCGCAGAATGTTTTGTATCGATAGTTTCATGAAGTTAAGTACGTAGTTTCACATATAGTGTTATATAGTTGGATTTCATGAAATTCAGCACATAGTTTCACACACAGTGTTGTTTTGTTAGTTTTGAAGAAGTTAAGCACTTAGTTTACCATATGTGTTGTGTCGTTAGTTTTCATGAAGTTAAGCACGTAGTTTGTCATACAGTGTTATATGGCAAGTTCTCATGTAGTTAAGCACATAGTATCAATACACTGTTGTATCATTATTTTTCATGAAGTTAAGTACATACTTTCTCATATAGTGTTATATAGTTAGATTTCATGACGTTTAGCACAGAGATTAGCACACAGTGTTGTATAGTTAGTTTCCAAGAAGATAAGCACGTAGCTTCTAATACAGTGTTATATAGTTAGATTTCATGAAGTTAAGCACATAGTTTCACACGCAGTGTTGTATCGCTAGTTTTGAAGAAGTCAAGCATGTAGTTTCACACACAGTTTTGTATTGTTAGTTTCCATGAACATAAGCACGTAGTTTCTAGTAGAGTGTTATGTGGTAGGTTTTCATGTAGTTAAGCACATAGTTTCACATACAGTGTTGTATCATTAGTTTTCATGAAGTTAAGTATGTAGTCTCTCATATAGTGTTATGTAGTTAGATTTCATGAAGTTAAGCACATAGTTACACACACAGTGTTGTATCGTATGTTTCGAAGAAGATAACCACGTAGTTTCTAATACAGTGTTATATAGTTAGATTTCATGAAGTCAAGCACATAGTTTCACACACAGTGTTGTATCGTTAGTTTTGAAGAAGTTAAGCATGTAGTTTCACACACTGTGTTGTAACGTTAGTTTTGAAGAAGTTAAGCACGTAGTTTCACATACACTGTTGTTTCATTAGTTTTCATGAAGTTAAGTACGTAGTTTATCATACAGTGTTATATAGTTAGATTTCATGAAGTTAAGCACATAGTTTCACACACAGTGTTGTATGGTTAGTTTTGAAGAAGTTAAGCATGTAGTTTCACACACAGTGTTGTATTGTTAGTTTCCATGAAGATAAGCACGTAAGTTCTCATACAGTGTTATATGGTAAGTTCTCATGTAGTTAAGCACATTGTTTCACATACAGTTTTGTTTCATTAGTTTTCATGAAGTTAAGTACGTAGTTTCTCATACAGTCTTATATAGTTAGATTTCATGACGTTAAGCATGTAGTTTCGCAGAATGTGTTGTATCATTAGTTTTCATGAAGTTAAGTAAGTAGTTTTACATACAGTGTTATATAGTTGGATTTCATGAAGTTAAGCACATAGTTTCACACACAGTGTTGTAAAGTTAGTTTTGAAGAAGTTAAGCACATAGATTCTAATACAGTGTTATATGATATGTTCTCATGTAGTTAAGCACCTAGTTTCACATACATTGTTGTGTCATTAGTTTTCATGAAGTTAAGTACGTAGTTTCTCATATAGTGTTATATAGTTAGATTTTATGAAGTTAAGCACATAGTTACACACACAGTGTTGTATCGTTAAATTAAAATCAATCAAAAGAGATGAAGAAGGGCACTTCATATTCATCAAAGGAAAAATACATCAAGACGAAGTCTCGATTTTAAACATCTACGCCCCAAATACAAAGGCACCTACATTCGTGAAAGAAACATTACTAAAGCTCAAAATGCACATAAAATTTCACACACTAGTAGTAGGAGATTTTAACACTCCGCTCTCACCGCTAGACAGGACCTCCAGACAGAAACTTAACAAAGAAACAAAAGAATTAATAGAAGTAATGACCCAACTGGGTTTAACAGACATCTATAGAACATTCCATCCAAATACAAAGGGATATACCTTCTTCTCGGCACCACATGGAACCTTCTCTAAAATTGACCACATAATAGGAAACATAGCAAATCTCCACAGATACAAAAAAATTGGAATAACTCCCTGCATCTTATCAGACCACCATGCATTAACATTAGAATTCAACAATAACACAAATCGCAGAAACCCTACAAACTCATGGAGATTGAACAATGCACAATTGCACCATCCCTGGGTAAAGGAACAAATAAAAAAGAAATTAAAGACTTCCTCGATTTCAATGAGAATGAAGACACAACATACACAAACTTATGGGACACTTTGAAAGCAGTGCTGAGAGGAAAGTTTATAGCACTAAGTGCCCACATGAAAAAACTGGAGAACAGTCATACTAGAGAATTAATAGCACAGCTGAATGTTCTAGAACAAAAAGAAGCAAACTCCCCCAGGAGGAGCAGATGCCAGGAAATAATCAAATTGAGGGCTGAAATCAATCAAGTAGAAACCAGGAAAACACTGAGAAGAATCAATGAAACAAAGAGTTGGTTCTTTGAGAAAATCAACAAAATAGACAAACCTCTGTCCAAACTAACCAAAAGACAGAGAGAGAACATGCTAATTAACAAAATCAGGGATGAAAAAGGGGACATAACAACGGACTCTGAGGAAATCAAGAGAATCATCAGGGCATACTTTGAAAATCTGTACTCCACAAAATTTGAAAATTTAAAGGAAATGGACAATTTCCTGGATAGATATCACTTGCCAAAACTAAATCAAGAACAGATAAATAATCTAAACAGACCTATAACCCCTAATGAAATAGAAGCAGTCATCAAAAGTCTCCCAAACAAAAAAAGCCCAGGCCCAGATGGCTTCAGTGCAGAATTCTACCAGAAATTCAAAGAAGAGCTCATTCCAATACTCGTCAAAGTATTCCACACAATAGAAGCAGGAGGCTCACTGCCAAACTCTTTCTACGAGGCTACAATTACCTTGATACCCAAGCCACACAAAGACACAACTAAGAAAGAGAACTATAGACCAATTTCCCTCATGAACATTGATGCAAAAATACTCAATAAAATACTTGCAAACCGGATTCAAGAACACATCAGAAAAATCATCCACCATGATCAAGTAGGCTTCATTCCAGGAATGCAGGGATGGTTCAACATTAGAAAATCTATCAATGTAATCCACCATATTAACAATCTGCGAAAGAAAAACCACATGATCATCTCACTAGATGCTGAAAAAGCCTTTGACAAAATCCAGCACCCCTTCATGATAAAGGTCCTAGAGAGATCAGGGATAACAGGAACGTACCTGAATATAATAAAAGCAATATACAGTAAACCAACAGCTAACATCAAACTAAATGGAGAGAAACTCAAAGCAATTCCTCTAAAATCAGGAACAAGACAAGGCTGTCCACTCTCTCCATATCTCTTCAATATTGTACTTGAAGTTCTAGCTACAGCAATAAGACAACAAAAGGAGATAAAGGGGATACAAATAGGTAAAGAAGAAGTCAAACTTTCATTATTTGCAGATGATATGATAGTTTACATAAGTGATCCAAAAAACTCCGCAAGGTCACTCCTAGAGCTGATAAACACCTTCAGCAATGTGGCAGGATACAAGGTAAACTCAAAAAAATCAGTGGCCCTAGTATATACAGATGATGAAGTGACTGAGAAAGAAATCAGAGAAACATCACCTTTTACAATAGCCAAAAACAGCATCAAATATCTGGGGATAATGTTAACCAAGGAAGTGAAAGACCTGTATATCAAGAACTTTGTGTCTTTGAAGAAAGAAATCAAAGAAGATACCAGAAAATGGAAAGATCTCCCATGCTCTTGGATTGGTAGGATCAACATAATAAAAATGGCAATCTTGCCAAAAGCAGTCTATAGATTCAATGCAATCCCTATCAAAATTCCATCACAATTCTTCAAGGACCTGGAAAGAACATTAATCAACTTTATATGGAAAAACAAAAGGCCCAGGATAGCCAAAACATCCCTATACAATAAAGGAACTTCAGGAGGCATCACCATACCTGACTTCAAGCTCTATTATAGAGCTATAGTCCTGAAAACAGCTTGGTATTGGCACAAAAATAGGCAGGTAGACCAATGGAACCGAATCGAAAGCCCTAATTTTAACCCACACACCTATGAACACCTGATTTTTGACAAAGAAGCTAAAACTGTACAGTGGAAAAAAGAAAGCATCTTCAACAAATGGTGCTGGCATAACTGGGTACTGGTATGCAGAAGACTGCAGATAGATCCATGTTTATCGCCTTGTACAAAACTTAAGTCCAAATGGATCAAAGATCTCAACATACATCCAGCCACACTGAAACTTTTAGAAGAGAAAGTGGGAGATACTCTTCAACGAGTTGGTACAGGAGACCACTTCCTAAACATAACACCAGTGGCACAGGCACTGAGATCGACAATTAACAAATGGGACCTTCTGAAACTAAAAAGCTTCTGTAAGGCAAAGGACACAGTCAAAAAGACAAAAAGGCAGGCCACAGAATGGGAAAAGATATTCACTAACCCTACATCTGACAGAGGGCTAATCTCCAAAATTTACAAAGAACTCAAGAAACAAGTCTCCAAAACACCAAAGGATCCACTTGAAAGGTGGGGTACAGAGCTAAATAGAGAATTCTCAGTAGAGGAGGCTAAAATGGCCAAGAGACACTTAAGAAAGTGCTCAACATCCTTAGCCATCAGGGAAATGCAAATCAAAACAACTCTGAGATACCATCTTACTCCTGTCAGAATGGCTAGAATCAAAAACACCGAAGACAATTTATGCTGGAGAGGATGTGGAGAGAGAGGAACACTCCTCCACTGCTGGTGGGAATGCCGACTCATACAGCCTCTTTGGAAATCAGTATGGAGATTCCTCAGGAAAATGGGAATTAATCTACCACTAGACCCAGCAATTCCACTCTTAGGCATTTATCCAAATGAGGCAGGTTCATACAACAAGGGCATCTGCTCCACTATGTTCATAGCAGCATTGTTTGTAATAGCCAGAACCTGGAAGCAACCTAGATGCCCCTCAACTGAAGAGTGGATAGAGAAAATGTGGTACATTTACACAATGGAGTATTACTCAGCAGAAAAAAACAATGGAATCTTGAAATTCGCAGGGAAATGGATAGCACTGGAAGAAACCATCCTGAGTGAGGTAACCCAGTCGCAAAAAGACAAACATGGTATGTACTCACTCATATATGGATTCTAGATATGGATCAGGATAGTGCCAGTCTGCACTTCCACAGATAGAGAGTCTGGGAAACAGGAAAGAACCTAAAAGATATGCATATATGCATAGTACCCAAGAGAAGAGGATGGAGACAAGATCCTCTGAATGGATGGGGAACACGGCGAGGGGTGGGGGGGAGTGGGACCTGGGAAGAATAGAGGGGGTAAAGAGGAAGGGAGTTGGTCATGGGGGAACAGGAAGTTGAGGGGGTGGGGGTAGAATAGGGGGAAGAGGGAATCATAGGATCGAAGACAGATCAGGCACCAGAGTGACCTCGAGTGATCTAAAGGTATAACATCAATTGGCAAGCTAAGCAATAGTGGAGGGACCACCTCGAATGCCCATTCCTGATAATGAACTTGATGTCTATAACCATCCGGGAGCCTTCATCCTGTGACTGATGGAAGCAGAGGCAAACACACAACTAAGCACTGAACTGAACCCAAGGAACCCAGTGACAGAGAGAGAGGAGTGATGAGCAAATTGGCAAAGAATGGGCTGGCAAAACCAGCAGAGACAGCTGATCTGAACAGGGGAGTGCTCTTGGACCCCAGACCGACAGTGGGGAGGCCAGCATGGGACTGATCTGGACCCCCAAATGTGAGTGTCAGTGAGAAGGCCTGGGCAACCTATGGGGCCCTGAGCTGTGGATCAGTGTCTATCCCTGGTATACAAACTGTCTTCATGTGCCTATAGCACAAAGAGAGATGCTCTCTCAGCCTGGACTCTTAGGGGAGTGCCTTGACCCTACCAAGAGTAAAATGACAGACTCTAGATGTCCCCTATGTGGAAGGATTTGGCAATAGGGTGGGAGGGAGGGGGGAAGGGGAGTCCGGGAGGAGGGGAGGGAGAGGGAACTGGGATTGACATGTAAAACAATCTATTTAAAATTAAAATAAAAAATGATAAAAAAACAATGTATTCACATACACTATTGTATCATTAGTTTTCATGAAGTTAAGTACGTAGTTTCTCATTTAGTGTTATATACTTGGATTTCAGGAAGTTAAGCACATAGTTTTACACACTGTGTTGTATTGTTAGTTTTGAAGAAGTTAAGCACTTAGTTTCACATACTGTGTTGTGTCGTTAGTTTTCATGAAGTTAAGCACATAGTTTTACACACTGTGTTGTATTGTTAGTTTTGAAGAAGTTAAGCACTTAGTTTCACATACTATGTTGTGTCGTAAGTTTTCAAGAATTTAAGCACGTAGTTTCTAATACAGTGTTATATGGTTAGTTCTCATGAAGTTGAGCATATAGTTTCACACACAGTGTTGTATCGTTAGTTTTCAAGAAGTTAAGCATGTAGTTTCACACACAGTGTTGTAAAGTTAGTTTTGAAGAAGTTAAGCACTTAGTTTCTAATACAGTGTTATATGGGAAGTTCTCATGTAGTTAAGCACATAGTTTCACACACAGTGTTGTATCGTTAGTTTTGCAGAAGTTAAGCATGTAGTTTCACACACAGTGTTGTAAAGTTTGTTTTGAAGAAGCTAAGCACGTAGTTTCTTATACATTCTTATATGGTATGTTCTCATGTTGTTAAGCACAAAGTTTCACAAACAGTGTTGTATCATTAGTTTTCATGAAGTGAAGTACGTAGTTTCTCATATAGTGTTACATAGTTAGATTTCATGAAGTTAAGCACGTAGTTTGGCAGAGTGTGCTTTATTGTTCGTTTTCATGAAGTTAAGTACGTAGTTTCACATATAGTGTTATACAGTTGGATTTCATGAAATTGAGCACATACTTTCACACACAGTGTTGTATCGTTAGTTTTGAAGAAGTTAAGCATGTAGTTTCAGACACAGTGCTGTAACATTAGTTCTGAAGAAGTTAAGCACGTAGTTTCTAAAACAGTGTTATATGGTAAGTTCTCATGTAGTTAAGCACATAGTTTCACACACAGTGTTGTATCGTTAGTTTTGAAGAGTTAAGCATTTAGTCTCACACACAGTGTTGCATCATTAGTTGTGAAGAAGATAAGCATGTTGTCTCACACACAGTGTTGTGTCATTTGTTGTGAAGAAGTTAAGCATGTAGTTTCACACACAGTGTTGTATCCTTAGTTTTGAAGAATTTAAGCACCTAGTTTCAAACACAGTGTTGTTTTGTTAATTTTGAAATCGTTAAACACTTAGTTTCACATAGTGTGTTGTATCATTAGTTTTCATGAAGTTAAGCACGTATTTTTTCACACAATGTTGTATCGTTAATTTTGAAGAAGTTAAACACTTAGTTTCACACACAGGGTTGTGAAGTTGGTTTTGAGGAAATTAAGCACGTAGTTTCTAATACAGTTTTTTAAGGTAAGTTCTCATGTAGTTAAGCACATTGTTTCACACACAGTGTTGTGTCGTTAGTTTTGAAGAAGAGAAGCACATATTTTCTAATACAGTGTTATATGGAAGTTCTCATGAATTGAGCACATAGTTTCACACAGAGTGTTGTATCGTTAGTTTTGAAGAAATTAAGCATGTAGTTTCACACACAGTGTTGTCAAGTTGGTTTTGAGACAATTAAGCACGTAGTTTCTAATACAGTGTTTTAAGGTAAGTTCTCATGTAGTTAAGCAGATTGTTTCACACACAGTGTTGTGTCGTTAGTTTTGAAGAAGAGAAGCACATATTTTCTAATACAGTGTTTTATGGTAAGTTCTCATGTAGTTAAGCACATTGTTTCACACACAGTGTTGTGTCGTTAGTTTTGAAGAAGTTAAGCATGTAGTTTCACACACTGTGTTGTATCGCTAGTTTTGAAGAAGTAAAGCACGTAGTTTCTAATACAGTGTTATATGGTAAGTTCTCATATAGTTAAGCACATAGATTCACACACAGTGTTGTCCCACTACTTTTGAAGATGATAAGCATGTAGTCTCACACACAGTTTTGTATCGTTAGTTGTGAAGAAGTTAAGCATGTAGTTTCTAATACAGTGTTTATGGTAAGTTCTCATGTAGTTAAGCACATAGTTTCACACACAGTGTTGGATCATTAGTTTTGAAGAAGTTAAGCATGTAGTTTCACACACAGTGTTGTAATGTTAGTTTTGAAGAAGTTAAGCATGTATTTTCTATTACAGTGTTATATGGTAGGTTCTCATGCAGTTAAGCACATAGTTTCACATACACTGTTGTATCATTAGTTCTCATGAAGTTAAGTACATAGTTTCTCATATAGTGTTATATAGTTAGATTTCATGAAGTTAAGAAAGTAGTTTCACAGACTGTGTTGTATCGTTAGTTTTCATGAAGTTAAGTACGTAGTTTCACATACAGTGTTATATAGTTGGATTTCATAAAGTTAAGCACATAGTTTCACACACAGTGTTGTATCATCAGTTTTGAAGAAGTTAAGCATGTAGTTTCACACACTGTGTTGTATCGCTAGTTTTGAAGAAGTAAAGCACGTAGTTTCTCATACAGTGTTATATGGTAAGTTCTCATGTAGTTAAGCTCCTAGTATCACACACAGTTTTGTATCATTAGTTTTGAAGAAGTTAAGCATGTAGTCTCACAAACAGTGTTGTATCATTAGTTGTGAAGAAGTAAAGCATGTAGTTTCACACACAGTGTTGTATCCTTAGTTTTGAAGAAGTTAAGCACGTATTTTCTATTACAGTGTTATATGGTAAGTTCTCATGTAGTTAAGCATGTAGATTCACACAGTGTTGTATCGTTAATTTGAAGAAGTATAGCATGTATTCCACTCTCAGTGTTACATCGTTAGTTGTGAAGATGTTAAGCATGTAGTTTCAGACACAGTGTTGTATCCTTAGTTTTTAAGAAGTTAAGCACCTAGTTTCAAACACAGTGTTGTATTGTTAATTTTGAAATTGTTAAGTACTTAGTTTCACATACTGTGTTGTATCGCTAGTTTCCATGAAGTTAAGCACGTATTTTCTCACACAATGTTGTATCGTTACTTTTGAAGAAGTTAAACACTTAGTTTCACATACTGGGTTGTGTCATTAGTTTTCATGAAGTTAAGCACGTAGTTTCTAATACAGAGTTATATGGTAAGTTCTTATGAAGTTGAGCCCATAATTTCACATACAGTGATGTATCGTTAGTTTTGAAGAAGTTAAGAATGTAGTTTTACACCCAGTTTTGTAACGTTAGTTTTGAAGAAGTTAAGCACGTAATTTCTTATTCAGTGTTATATGGTAGGTTCTCATGCAGTTAAGCACATAGTTTCACATACACTGTTGTATCATTAGTTCTCATGAAGTTAAGTACATAGTTTCTCATATAGTGTTACATAGTTAGATTTCATGAAGTTAAGAAAGTAGTTTCGCAGACTGTGTTGTATCATTAGTTTTCATGAAGTTAAGTACGTAGTTTCACATACAGTGTTATATAGTTGGATTTCATAAAGTTAAGCACATAGTTTCACACACAGTGTTGTATCATCAGTTTTGAAGAAGTTAAGCATGTAGTTTCACACACTGTGTTGTATCGCTAGTTTTGAAGAAGTAAAGCACGTAGTTTCTCATACAGTGTTATATGGTAAGTTCTCATGTAGTTAAGCAACTAGTATCACACACAGTTTTGTATCATTAGTTTTGAAGAAGTTAAGCACGTAGTCTCACAAACAGTGTTGTATCATTAGTTGTGAAGTAGTAAAGCATGTAGTTTCACACACAGTGTTGTATCCTTAGTTTTGAAGAAGTTAAGCACCTAGTTTCAAACACAGTGTTGTATTGTTAGTTTTGAAATTGTTAAGCACTTAGTTTCACATAACGTGTTGTATCGTTAGTTTCCATGAAGTTAAGCACGTATTTTCTCACACAATGTTGTATCGTTACTTTTGAAGAAGTTAAGCAATTAGTTTCACATACTGTGTTGTGTCGTTAGTTTTCATGACGTTAAGCACGTAGTTTCTCATATAGCGTTTATATTTAGATTTCATGAAGTTAAGCACATAGTTTCACACACAGTGTTGTATCGTTAGTTTCGAAGAAGATAAGCACGTAGTTTCTAATACAGTGTTATATGGTAAGTTCTCATGTAGTTAAGCACATAGTTTCACATTAGTTTTGAAGACGTTAATTACGTAGTTTCTCATTTAGTTAGATTTCATGAAGTTAAGTACATAGTTTCACAGACTGTGTTGTATCGTTAATTTTCATGAAGTTAAGTACGTAGTTTCACATATAGTGTTATACAGTTAGATTTCATGAAGGTAAGCACGTAGTTTCGCAGACTGTTGTATCGTTATTTTTCATGAAGTTAAGTACGTAGTTTCACATATCGTGTTATATAATTGGATTTCATGAAGTTAAGCACATAGTTTCACACACAGTGTTGTATTGTTAGTTTTGAAGAAGTTAAGCACTTAGTTTCACATACTGTGTTGTGTCGTTAGTTTTCATGAAGTTAAGCACGTAGTTGCTAATACAGTGTTATATGGTATGTTCTCATGAAGTTGGCCACATCGTTTCACACACAGTGTTGTATCATTAATTTTGAAGAAGTTAAGCATGTAGTTTCACACACAGAGTTGTAAAGTTAGTTTTGAAGAAGTTAAGCACGTAGTTTCTAATACAGTGTTATATGGTAAGTTCTCATGTAGTTAAGCACATAGTTTCACATACACAGTTGTATCATTAGTTTTCATGAAGTTAAGTACGTAGTTTCTCATATAGTGTTATATAGTTAGATTTCATGAAGTTAAGCACATAGATTCGCACACAGTGTTGTATCGTTAGTTTCGAAGAAGATAAGCACGTAGTTGTAATACAGTGTTATACAGTTGGATTTCATGAAGTTAAGCACATAGATTCACACACAGTGTTGTATCGTTAATTTTGAAGATGTTAAGCATGTAGTTTCACACACAGTGTTATAACGTTAGTTTTCAAGTAGTTAAGCACGTAGTTTCTTTTTTTATGATTTTTTTATTCTTTTTTTAAATTTAGATAAGAAACAATGTTGCTTCACAAGTCAGTTCCAGGTCCCTCTCCTCTTCCCTCCCCTCCTCCCGTGCCCTCCCCAACCCCCCCCGTTATCCCCTCATTCCCCCAGGGAGGGTGAGGCCCTCCATGGGGTTGTCCATAGTCTGTCATTTCATATAGGGTAGTGCCTAGACCCTTCCCCAAGAGTTCAGGGTGAGAGTGCACCTCACATTGTTCTATGGGAGTCCAAAGTCCGTGTGTATACTTGGGATGGGTACTGATCTGCTGCCCAAGGCTCAATAGATTACCTAGGCCTCCTCACTGACACCCAGATTCAGGGGGTCTTGATCAGTCCCATGCTGGATTCCCAGGCTGATGCCTGGGATTCAAGAGTTAACCTTTGTCTGGTCAGCTGTTTCTGGGGGTTAAACCAGCCCAGTCTTAATCCCTTTGATCATCAGTCCTCCCTCTCTGATACTGGCTTTCTTGAGTTCAGCTCAGTACTTAACCAGCCACTAAATGAAGTTTCTGTTTCCCAGACTCTCTGGCCATAGGATTGTAGGCTGGCACTCCCCAGATCTATGTCTAAAATCCATATATGAGAGAGTACATGCCATGTTTCTCTTTTGTGACTGGGTTACCTCACTCAGGATGGTTTCTTCTAGTGTCATCCATTTGCCTGCGAATCTCATGATTCCATTATTTTTTTCTGCATGGAATAGTACTCCATTGTGTAGATGTACCACATTTTCTCTATCCACTCTTCGGGTGAGGGACATCTAGGTTGCTTCCAAGTTCTGGCTATTACAAATAAAGCTGCTATGAACATAGTGGAACAGACATCTTTGTTGTATGAATGGGCATCTTTTGGATATATGCCTAAGAGTGGAGTTGCTGGGTCTTGTGGTAGGTTTATTCCCATTTTTCTGAGGAATCTCCATACTGCTTTCCAAAGTGGCTGAACCAGTTGGCACTCCCACCAGCAATGGAGGAGTGTCCCCTTTCACCACATCCTCTCCAGCATAAATTGTCATTGGTGTTTTTGATTTTAGCCATTCTGACAGGAGTGAGATGGTATCTCAGAGTTGTTTTGATTTGCATTTCCCGGATGGCTAAGGATGTTGAGCACTTTCTCAAGTGCCTCTCAGCCATTTTAGACTCCTCTATTGAAAACTCTCTATTTAGTTCTGCAGCCCACTTCTTAATTGGGTCCTTTGCTGTTTTGGAGACTTGCTTCTTGAGTTCTTTGTAAATTTTGGAGATCAACCCTCTGTCAGATGTGGGATTAGTGAATATTTTTTCCCATTCTGTGGGCTGCCTTTTTGTCTTGCTGACTGTGTCCTTTGCCTTACAGAAGCTTCTCAGTTTCAGTAGGTCCCATTTATTAATTGTTGATCTCACTGTCTGTGCTACTGGTGTTATGTTCAGGAAGCTGTCTCCTGTACCAATTCGTTCAAGGGTACCACCCACTTTCTCTTCTAAGAGGTTCAGTGTGGCTGGATTTATGTTGAGGTCTTTGATCCATTTGGACTTAAGTTTTGTACATGGCGATAAACATGGATCGATCCGCATTCTTCTACATGCCAGTCTCCAATTATGCCAGCACCATTTGTTGAAGATGCTTTCTTTATTCCATTGTATATTTTTAGCTTCTTTGTCAAAGATCAGATGTTCGTACGTGTGTGGGTTAATACCCGGATTTTCAATTCGATTCCATTGGTCTACCTGTCTATTTTTGTGCCAATACCAAGCTGTTTTCAGGACTATAGCTCTATAATAGAGCTTGAGGTCAGGGATGGTGATGCCTCCGGACGTTGCCTTGTTGAACAGGGTTGTTTTGGCTATCCTGGGTCTTTTGTTTTTCCATACAAAATTGATTATTGTTCTTTCAAGGTCTGTGAAGAATTGTGCTGGGATTTTAATGGGGATAGCATTGAATCTGTAGATTGCTTTTGGCAGGATTGCCATTTTTACTACATTGATCCTACCTATCCAAGAGCATGGGAGATCTTTCCATTTTCTGAGGGCTTCTTTAATTTCTTTCTTTAAAGATTCAAAGTTCTTACGATACAGGTCTTTCACTTGTTTGGTTAGCGTTACCCCAAGGTATTTTATGTTGTTTGTGACAATTGTAAAGGGTGATGTTTCTCTGATTTCTCTTTCAGCCCTTTTATCATCTGTATATAGTAGGGCTACTGACTTTCTTGAGTTGATCTTGTAACCTGCCACTTTGCTGAAGGTGTTAATCAGCTGTAAGAGTTCCCTGGTAGAGTTCTTTGGGTCATTGATGTAAACTATCATATCGTCTGCAAACAGTGAAAGTTTGACTTCTTCCTTCCCAATTTGTATCCCCTTGATCCCCCTTTGTTGTCGTATGGCTAATAGCTAGAACTTCAAGTACCATGTTGAAAAGGTATGGAGAGAGTGGACAGCCTTGTTTTGTTCCTGATTTTAGAGGAATTGCGTTGAGTTTCTGTCCATTTAGTTTGATGTTGGCTGTTGGTTTACTGTATATGGCTTTTATTATGTTTAAGTATGTCCCTGTTATCCCAGATCTATCCAAGACCTTTATCATGAAGGGGTGTTGGATTTTGTCAAAGGCTTTTTCAGCATCTAGTGAGATGATCATGTGATTTTTGTTTTTCAGCTTGTTTATATGGTGGATTACGTTGATGGATTTTCGTATGTTGAACCATCCCTGCATCCATGGGATGAAACCTACTTGATCGTGGTGAATGATTGTTTTGATGTGTTCTTGGATCCGATTTGCCAGTATTTTATTGAGTATTTTTGCATCAATGTTCATGAGGGATATTGGTCTGAAGTTCTCTTTCTTGGTTGTATCTTTGTGTGGCTTGGGGATCAAGGTTATTGAAGCCTCATAGAAAGAGTTTGGCAAAGACCCTTCGGATTCTATTGTGTGGAACACTTTGAGAAGAATTGGTATAAGCTGTTCTTTGAATTTGTGGTAGAATTCTGCACTGAGGCCATCTGGACCTGGACTTTTTTTGGTTGGGAGACTTTTGATGACAGCTTCTATTTCCATAGGGGTTATAGGTCTATTTAAATTGCTTATCTGTTCTTGATTTAGTTTTGGCAAATGATAGCTGTCCAGGAAGTCATCCATTTCCTTTAAATTTTCGAATTTTGTGGAGTACAGGTTTTCAAAGTATGACCTAATGATTCTCTGGATTTCCTCAGAGTCTGTTGTTATGTCCCCCTTTTCATTTCTGATTTTGTTAATTTGCGTGTTCACTCTCTGCTGTTTGGTAAGTTTGGACAAAGGTTTGTCTATCTTGTTGATTTTCTCAAAGAACCAACTCTTCGTTGCATTGATTCTTTGTATTGTTTTCCTGGTTTCTACTTTGTTGATTTCAGCCCTCAATTTGATTATTTCCTGGCGTCTACTCCTCCTGGGGGAGTTTGCTTCTTTGTGTTCTAGAGCATTTAGCTGTGATGTTAATTCTCTGGTATAACTGTTTTCCTGTTTCTTCATGTGAGCACTTAGTGCTATGAACTTCCCCCGTAGCACTGCTTTCAAGGTGTCCCATAGGATTGGGTATGTTGTGTCTTCATTCTCATTGAATTTGAGGAAGTCTTTAATTTCTTTTTTTATTTCCTCTTTGACCCAGGGATGGTGCAGTTGAGCATTGTTCAATTTCCATGAGTTTGTAGGTTTTCTGCAATTTGTGTTGTTGTTGAATTCTAATTTTAAGGCATGGTGGTCTAATAAGATGCATGGAGTTATTCCAATTATTTTGTAGCTGCTGAGGTTTGATATGTTGCCAAGTATGTGGTCGATTTTTGAGAAGGTTCCATGTGGTGGTGAGAAGAAGGTATATTCTCTTTTTTTAGTGTTATATAGTTAGATTTCATGAAGTTAAGCACATAGTTTCGCACACAGTGTTGTGTCGTTAGTTTCGAAGAAGATAAGAACGTAGTTTCTATTACAGTGATATATAGTTAGATTTCATGAAGTTAAGCACATAGTTTAACACACAGTGTTGTATCGTTAGGTTTGAAGAAGTTCAGCATGTAATTTCACACACAGTGTTGTAACGTTAGTTTTGAAGTAAAGCATGTAGTTTCTTATACAGTGTTATATGGTAGGTTCTCATGTAGTTAAGCACATAGTTTCACATACTGTGTTGTATCATTAGTTTTCATGAAGTTAAGTACGTAGATTCTCATATAGTGTTATATAGGTAGATTTCATGAATTTAAGCACATAGTTTCACACACAGTGTTGTATTGTTAGTCTCCATGAAGATAAGCACGTATTTTCTAATACAGTGTTATACCGTAAGTTCTCATGAAGTTAAGAACATGGTTTCACACACTGAGTTATATTGTTAGGTTTCATGAACTTCAGCTAGTAATTTCATACACAGTGTTGTATCGATAGTTTTGAAGAAGTTAAGCACGTAGTTTCAAACACAGTGTTGGATTGTTAGTTTTGAAGAAGTTAAGCACATAGTTTCACATAATCTATTGTATCGTTAGGTTCCATGAAGTTAAGCACGTATTTTTTCAGACAATGTTGTATCGTTAGTTTTGAAGAAGTTAAGCAAGTAGTTTTACATACTGTGTTGTATCGTTAGTTTTCATGAAGTTAAGTACGTAGTTTCTCATATAGTGTTATATAGTTACATTCCATTAAGTTAAGCACGTAGTTTCACACACAGTGTTGTATCGTTAATTTTGGAGAAGTTAAGCATATAGTTTCACACAGAGTGTTGTATCGTTAGTTTTGAAGAAGTTAAGCATGTAGTTTCACATACAGTGTTGTATCGTTAGTTTTGCAGAAGTTAAGCACGTAGTTTCTAATACAGTGTTATATGGTAAGTTCTCATGGAGTTAAGCACTTAGTTTCAGACACAGTGTTGTATTGCTACTTTTGAAGAAGTTAAGCACTTAGTTTCACCTACTGTGTTGTGTCGTTAGTTTTCATGAAGTTAATCACATAGTTTCTAATACAGGGTTATATGGTAAGTTCTCATGAAGTTGAGCACATTGTTTCACACACAGTGTTGTTTCGTTAGATTTGAAGAAGTTAAGCATGTCGTTTCACAAACAGTGTTGGAACGTTAGTTTAGAAGTAGTTAAGAACGTAGTTTCTAATGCAGTTTTATATGGTAAATTCTCATGTAGTTAAGCACATAGTTTCACATACAGTGATGTATAGTTAGTTTTCATGAAGGTAAGTTAGTATTTTCTCATATAGTGTTATATAGTTATATTTCATGAAGTTAAGCACATAGTCTCACACAAAGTGTTGTATCGTTTGTTTTGAAGAAGTTAAGCATTAGTTTCACACACAGTGTTGTAACATTAGTTTTGAAGAAGTTAGGCACTTAGTTTCTAATACAGTGTTATATGGTATGTTCTCATGTAGTTAAGCACATAGTTTCACACACAATGTTGTATCGTTAGTTTTGGAGAAGTTGACCATGTATTTTCACACACAGTGTTGTATCGTTAGTTTTGAAAAAGTTAAGCATGTAGTTTCACACACAGTGCTGCATTGTTACTTTTGAAGCATTCTGCACCTAGATTCTAAAACAGTGTTATATGGTAAGTTCTCATGAAGTAAGGACGTATTTTCACACACTGTGTAATATCGTTAGTTTTCATGAACGTCAGCAAGTAATTTCACACAAGGTGTTGTATCGTTAGTTTTGAAGAGGTTAAACACGCAGATTCACGCAGAGTGTTCTTTCATTAGTTTTCAAGAAGTTAAGCACTTAGTTTCACATACTGTGTTGTATCGTTAGTTTCTATGAAGTTAAGCACGTTTTTTCGCAATGTTGTGTCGTTAGTTTTGAAGAAGTTAAGCACATAGTTTCACAGGCTGTGTTGTATCATAGTTTTCATGAAGTTAAGTACGTAGTTACACATATAGTGTTATATAGTTAGATTTCATGAAGTTAAGCACATGGTTTCACACACAGTGTTTTATTGTTAGTTTCCATGAAGATAAGCACGTAGTTTCTAATACAGTGTTATAACGTAATTTCTCATGAAGTTAAGACCATGGTTTCACACACTGTGTTATATTGTTAGTTTTCGTGAACTTCAGCTAGTAGTTTCACACACAGTGTTGTATCGTTAGTTTTGCAGAAGTTAAGCATGTAGTTTCTAATACAGTGTTATATGGTAAGTTCTCATATAGTTAAGCACTTAGTTTCAGACACAGTGTTGTATTGCTACTTTTGAAGAAGTTAAGCACTTAGTTTCACCTACTGTGTTGTGTCATTAGTTTTCATGAAATTATTCACAAAGTGTCTAATATAGTGGTAGATGGTAAGTTCTCATGAAGTTGAGAACATAGTTTCACAAACAGTGTTGTTTCGTTAGTTTTGAAGAAGTTAAGTATGTAGTTTCACAAAGAGTGTTGTAAGGTTAGTTTAGAAGAAGTTAAGAATGTAGTTTCTAATACAGTGTTATATGGAAATTCTCATGTAGTTAAGCACACAGTTTCACATACAGTGATGTATCATTAGTTTTCATGAAGTTAAGTACGTAGTTTCCCATATACTGTTATATAGTTAGAATTCAAGAAGTTAAGCACATAGTTTCACAACAGTGTTGTATCGTTAATTTTGAAGAAGTTAAGCATGTAGTTTCACACACAGTGTTGTAACGTTAGTTTTGAAGTAGTTAAGCACGTAGTCTAATACAGTGTTATATGGTAAGTTCTCATGTAGTTAAGCACATAGTTTCACATACACTGTTGTATCATTAGTTTTCATGAAGTTAAATACGTAGTTTCTCCTATAGTATTATATAGTTAGATTTCATGAAGTTAAGCACATAGATTCACACAAAGTGTTGTATCGTTAGTTTTGAAGAGGTTAAGCATGTAGTTTCACACACAGTGTTGTAACGTTAGTTTTGAAGAGGTTAAGCAGGTAGTTTCTAATAACGTGTTATATGGTAAGTTCTCATGTAGTTAAGCACATAGTTTCACACACAATGTTGTATCGTTAGTTTTGGAGATGTTGAGCATGAAGTTTCACACACTGTGTTGTATCGTTAGTTTTGAAAAAGTTAAGCATGTAGTTTCACACAGAGTGCTGCATCGTTACTTTTGAAGAATTCTGCACCTAGATTCTAAAACAGTGTTATATGGTAAGTTCTCATGAAGTAAGGACATAGTTTCACACACTGTGTTTTATCGTTATATTTCATGAACGTCAGCAAGTAATTTCACACAAAGTGTTGTATCGTTAGTTTTGAAGAGGTTAAACACGCAGATTCACACACAGTGTTCTTTCATTAGTTTTCAAGAAGTTAAGCACTTAGTTTCACATACTGTGTTGTATCGTTAGTTTTGAAGAAGTTAAGCATGTAATTTCACATACAGTGTTGTATGGTTAGTTTTGGAGAAGATAATCACGTAGTTTCAAACACAGTGTTGTATAGTCAGTTTTGAAGAAGATAAGCACTTAGTTTCACATAATGTGTTGTATCGTTAGGTTCCATGAAGTTAAGCACGTATTTTCTCACACAATGTTGTATCGTTAGTTTTGAAGAAGTTAAGCACGTAGTTTCTAATACAGTGTTATATAGTTAGATTTCATGAAGTTAAGCACATAGTTTCACACACAGGGTTGTATCGTTTGTTTTGAAGAAGTTAAGCATGTAGTTTCACACACTGTGTTGTATCGCTAGTTTTGAAGAAGGAAAGCATGTTGTTTCACACACAGTGTTGTAAAGTTAGTTTTGAAGAAGTTAAGTACGTAGTTTCTATTACAGTGTTATATGGGAGGTTCTCATGTAGTTAAGCACATAGTTTCACATACATTGTTGTTTCATTAGTTTTCATGAAGTTAAGTACGTAGTTTCTCATATAGTGTTATATAGTTAGATTTCATGAAGTTAAGCACAAAGATTCGCACAAAGTGTTGTACCGTTAGTTTCGAAGAAGATAAGAACGTTGTTATAATACAGTGTTATATAGTTAGATTTCATGAAGTTAAGCACATAATTTCAAACACAGTGTTGCATCGTTAGTTTTGAAGAAGTTGAGCATGTAGTTTCACACACAGTGTTGTAATGTTAGTTTTGAAGAAGTTAGGCACGTAGTTTCTTATACAGTGTTATATGGTAGGTTCTCATGTAGTTAAGCACATAGTTTTACATACAGTGTTGTATCATTAATTTTCATGAAGTTAAGTACGTAGTTTTTCATATAGTGTTGTATAGTTAGATTTCATGAAGTTAAACACGTAGTTTCACAGACTGTGTTGTATCGTTAGTTTTCATGAAGTTAAGTACGTAGTTTCACATATAGTGTTATATAGTTGCATTTCATGAAGTTAAGCACATGGTTTCACACACAGTGTTTTATTGTTATTTTCCATGAAGATAAGCATGTAGTTTCGAATACAGTGTTATAATGTAAGTTCTCATGAAGTTAAGAACATGGTTTCACAAACTGTGTTATATTGTTAGTTTTCATGAACTTCAGCCAGTAATTTCATACACAGTGTTGTATCGTTAGTTTTGGAGAAGATAAGCACGTAGTTTCAAACACAGTGTTGTATTGTTAGTTTTGAAGAAGTTAAGCACTTAGTTTCACATAATGTGTTTACCATTAGGTTCCATGAAGCTAAGCACGTATTTTCTCACACAATGTTGTGTCGTTAGTTTTGAAGAAGTTAAGCACGTAGTGTTCATACTGTGTTGTATCATTAGTTTTCATGAAGTTAAGTATGTAGTTTTATTAATGGTGTTATATAGATAGATTTCATGAAGTTAAGCACATAGTATCACACACAGTGTTGTATAGTTAGTTTCCATGAAGATAAGCACATAGTTTCTAATACAGTGTTATATGGTAAGTTCTCTTGAAGTTAAGTACATGGTTTCACATACTGTTTTATATTGTTAGTTTTCATGAACTTCAGCTAGTAATTTCACACACAGTGTTGTATCGTTAGTTTTGCAGAAGTTAAGCATGTAGTTTCTAATACAGTGATATATGGTAAGTTCTCATGTAGTTAAGCACTTAGTTTCAGACACAGTGTTGTATTGCAACTTTTGAAGAAGTTAAGCACTTAGTTTCACCTACTGCGTTGTGATCGTTAGTTTTCATGAAGTTAATCACATAGTGTCTAATACAGTGGTATATGGTAAGTTCTCATGAAGTTGAGCACATAGTTTCACACAGAGTGTTGTTTCGTTAGTTTTGAAGAAGTTAAGCACGTAGTTTCTAATACAGTGTTATATGGTAAGTTCTCATGTAGGTTAAGCACATAGTTTCACACACAATGTTGTATCGTTAGTTTTGGAGAAGTTGAGCATGTAGTTTCACACACAGTGTTGCATCGTTAGTTTTGAAGTATTATGCACCTAGATTCTAAAACAGTGTTGTATCGCTAGTTTTGAAGAAGTTAAGCATGTAGTTTCTAATACAGTGTTATTGTAATTTCTCATGTAGTTAAGCACATAGTTTCACACACAGTGTTGTGTAGTCAGTGTTGAAGAAGTTAGGCGTGCAGTTTCACACACAGTGTTGTATCATTACTTTTGAAGAAGTTAAGCACCTAGTTTCAAACACAGTGTTTTATTTTTAGTTTTGTAATTGTTAAGCACTTAGTTTCACATACTGTGTTGTATCGTTATTTTCCATGAAGCCAAGAACGTATTTTCTCACTGAATATTGTATTATTACTTTTGAAGATGTTAAGCACTTAGTTTCACATACTGTGTTGTGTCGTTAGTGTTCATGAAGTTAAGTACGTAGTTTCTGATATAGTGTTATATAGTTAAATGTCATGAAGTTAAGAACATAGTTTCACACAAAGTGTTGTATCGTTAGTTTTGAAGAAGTTAAGCATGTAGTTTCACACACAGTGTTGTATTGTTAGTTTCCATGAAGATAAGCACGTAGTTTCTATTACAGTCTTATACTGTAAGTTCTCATGAAGTTAAGAACATGGTATCACACACTGTGTTATATTTCTAGTTTTCATAAACTTCAGCTAGTAATTTCACACACAGTGTTGTATTGTTAGTTTTGAAGAAGATAAGCACGTAGTTTCAAACACAGTGTTGTATTGTTAGTTTTGAAGATGTTAAGCATTTGGTTTCACATAATGTGTTGTATCCTTAGGTTCCATGAAGTTGAGCACGTAGTTTCTCATATAGTGTTATATAGTTAGATTTCATGAAGTTAAGCACATAGTTTCACAGACAGTGTTTATCGTTAGTTTTGAAAAAGGTAAGCATGTAGTTTCACACACAGTGTTGCATCGTTAGTTTTCAAGAATTATGCACCTAGATTCTAAAACAGTGTTATAATGTAAGTTCTCATAAAGTAAGGACGTTGTTTCACACACTGTGTTTTATCGTTAGTTTTCAAGAACGTCAGCAAGTAATTTCACACACTGTGTTGTATCGTTAGTTTTGAAGAGGTTAAACATGCAGATTCAAGAACAGTGTTCTTTCATTAATTATCAGGAAATTAAGCACTTAGTTTCACATGCTGTGTTGTATCGTTAGATTCCATGAAGTTAAGCACGTATTTTCTCACACAGTGTTGTATCGTTAGTTTTGAAGAAGATAAGCTCATAGTTTCAAACACAGTGTTGTATTGTTAGTTGTGAAGAAGTGAAGCACTTAGTTTCTCATAATGGGTTGTATCCATAGGTTCCATGAAGTTAAGCATGTATTTTCTCACACAATGTTGTATCATTAGTTTTGAAGAAGTTAAGCACGTAGTTTTACATACAGTGTTTTATCATTATTTTTCATGAAGTTAAGTACATAGTTTCTTGTATAGTGTTACATAGTTAGATTTCATGAAGTGAAGCACATAATTTCACACACAGTGTTGTATCGTTAGTTTCGAGGAAGATAAGCACGTAGTTTCTAATACAGTGTTATATGGTAAGTTCTCCTGAAGGTAAGCACATAGATTCAAACACAGTATTGTATTGGTAGTTTTGAAGAAGTTAAGCATGTAGTTTAACGCACAGTGTTGTATCGCTAGTTTTGAAGAAGTTAAGCACATACTTTCTAATACAATGTTATATAGTAAGTTCTCATGTAGTTAAGCACATAGGTTCAAACACACTGTTGTATCGTTAATTTTGAAGATGTTAAGCATGTAGTTTAACGTACAGTGTTGTATCGCTTGTTTTGAAATTGTTAAGCACTTAGTTTCAAATACTGTGTTGTATCATTAGTTTCCTTGAAGTTAAGTACGTATTTTCTCACACAATGAGGTATCATTACTTTTGAAGAATTTAAGCACTTAGTTTCACATACTGTGTTGTTTTGTTAGTATTCAAGAAGTTAAGTACGTAGTTTCTCATATAGTGCTATATAGTTAGATTTCATGAAGTTAAGCACATAGTTTCACACACAGTGTTGTATCGATATTTTCGAAAAAGTTAAGCATGTAGTTTCACATACTGGGTTGTATCGTTTGATTACATGAAGTTAAGTACGTAGTTTCACATATAGTGTTATTTAGTTAGATTTGATGAAGTTAGGCACATAGTTTCACACACATTGTTGTATTGTTATTTTCCATGAAGATAAGGACGTAGTTTCTAATATATTGTTATACCGTAAGTTCTCATGAAGTTAAGAACATGGTATCACACACTGTGTTATATTGTTAGTATTCATGAACTTCAGCTAGTAAATTCCCACACAGTGTTGTATCGTTAGTTTTGAAGAAGATATGCACGTAGTTTCAAACACAGTGTTGTATTGTTAGTTTTGAAGAAGTTAAGCACTTAGTTTCAAATAATGGGTTGTATCCTTAGGTTCCATGAAGTTAAGCATGTATTTTCTCACACAATGTTGTATCTTTAGTTTTGAAGAAGTTAAGCACGTAGTTTCTAATACAGTGTTATATGGTATGTTCTCATTAAGATAAGCACATAGTTTCACACACAGTGTTGTATCGTTAGTTTTGAAGAAGTTAAGCATGTAGTTTCACACACAGTGTTGCATCGTTAGTTTTGAAGTATTATGCAACTAGTTTCTAAAACAGTGTTGTATGGCTAGTTTTGAAGTAGTTAAGCACTTAGTTTCACATAATGGGTTGTATTCTTAGGTTCCATGAAGTTAAGCATGTATTTTCTCACACAATGTTGTATCGTTAGTTTTGAAGAAGTTAAGCATGTAGTTTCTAATACAGTGTTATATGGTATGTTCTCATGAAGATAAGCACATAGTTTCACACACAGTGTTGTATCGTTACTTTTGAAGAAGTTAAGCACTTAGTTTCACACACAGTGTTGCATTGTTAGTTTTGAAGTATTATGCACCTAGATTCTAAAACAGTGTTGTATCGCTAGTTTTGAAGAAGTTAAGCATGTAGTTTCTAATACAGTGTTATGGTAATTTCTCATGTAGTTAAGCACATAGTTTCACACACAGTGTTGTACCGTCAGTTGTGAGGAAGTTAAGCATGTAGTTTCACACACAGTGTTGTGTAGTCAGTGTTGAAGATGTTAAGCGTGCAGTTTCACACACAGTGTTGTATCATTACTTTTGAAGAAGTTAAGCACCTCGTTTCAATCACAGTGTTGTATTGTTACTTTTGTAATTGTTAAGCACTTAGTTTCACATACTGTGTTTTATCTTTATTTTCCATGAAGCTAAGAACGTATTTTCTCACTGAATGTTGTATCATTACTTTTGAAGATGTTAAGCACTTAGTTTCACATACTGTTTTGTGTCGTTATTGTTCATGAAGTTAAGTACGTAGTTTCTCATATAGTGTTATATAGTTAAATGTCATGAAGTTAAGAACATAGATTCACACAAAGTGTTGTATCGTTAGTTTTGAAGAAGTTAAGCATGTAGTTTCACACACAGTGTTGTATTGTTAGTTTCCATGAAGATAAGCACGTAGTTTCTATTACAGTCTTATACTGTAAGTTCTCATGAAGTTAAGAACATGGTATCACACACTGTGTTATATTTCTAGTTTTCATAAACTTCAGCTAGTAATTTCGCACACAGTGTTGTATCGTTAGTTTTGAAGAAGATAAGCACGTAGTTTCAAACACAGTGTTGTATTGTTAGTTTTGAAGAAGTTAAGCATTTAGTTTCACATAATGGGTTGTATCCTTAGGTTCCATTAAGTTAAGCACGGATTTTCTCACACAATGTTGTATCATTAGTTTTGAAGAGGTTAAGCACGTAGTTTTACATACTGTGTTGTACCTTTAGTTTTCATGAAGTTAAGTACGTAGTTTCTCGTATAGTGTTATATAGTTAGATTTCATGTAGTTAAGCACATAGTTTCACACACAGTGTTGTATCATTAGTTTCAAAGAAGATAAGCACGTAGTTTCTAATACAGTGTTATATGGTAAGTTCTCATGAAGGTAAGCACCTAGTTTCACACACAATGTTGTATCGTTTGTTTTGAAGAAGTTAAGCATGTAGTTTCACACACAGTGTTGTATCGCTAGTTTTGAAGAAGTTTAGCACGTAGTTTCTAATACAGTATTATATGGTAAGTTCTCATGTAGTTAAGCACATAGTTTCACACACAGTGTTGTATCGTTAGTTTTGAAGAAGTTAAGCATGTAGTTTCACACACAGTGTTGTATCGCTAGTTTTGAAATTGTTAAGCACTTAGTTTCTCATACTGTGTTGTATCGTTAATTTCCTTGAAGTTAAGCTCGTATTTTCTCACACAATGTTTTATCATTACTTTTGAAGAAGTTAAGCACTTAGTTTCACATACTGTGTTGTTTCGTTAGTTTTCATGAAGTTAAACGTAGTTTCTCATATAGTGTTATTTAGTTAGATTTGATGAAGTTAAGCACATAGTTTCATACACAGTGTTATATCGTTAGTTTCGAAGAAGATAGGGACGTAGTTTCTAATACAGTGTTATATGGTAAGTTCTCATGAAGTTAAGCACCTAGTTTCACACACAGTGTTGTATCATTTGTTTTGAAGAAGTTAAGCATGTAGTTTCACACACAGTGTTGTATCGCTAATTTGAAGAATTATGCTCCTAGATTCTAAAACAATGTTATATCGTAAGCTCTCATGAAGTAAGGACATAGTTTCACACACTGTGTTTTATCATTACTTTTCATGAACGTCAGCATGTAATTTCTCACACTGTGTTGTATCGTTAGTTTTGAAGAGGTTAAACATGCAGATTCACGCACAGTGTTCTTTCATTAGTTTTCAAGAAGTTAAGAACTTAGTTTCACATAGTGTTTTATTGTTATTTTCCATGAATAATCAGATTTGTCAACACAATGTTTTATCGCTTGTTTCTCAATAAAGTTACAATTTGAATTTATAATGGTTAATCGTTAGTGTTTAATGATATTATATCGAATTATGATAGTAAACATATATAATGATATCAATAAGTTACATTATAATATTATAATCATAAAATGAAAAATACGCATTAATAGCTCTCCATGAATTAAGTAATATTTACTAATGTAAGATGTCCTTAAGTTTCTATGAGTTATCAAAACAGTTCACATACCAAGTTGTAAGTTCAGCTTTCAAGGAGAATCCAGCAGAGCTTCACAAACAGTTATCAGTAAGCTCACTGGTTAAGCTTACTAAGCCCAGGTTCTAATATGCCTGTAACAGTTCCAGTTCCAGCAGAAGTTGCAAACATCTGTTGATTTACACGTTAAAATGTTATTTAGCTGAGTTAAGTCATCGTAGTCGCCACTTGTATCTGTTAGTTAGTTTAAGTTAAGTTGCTCTTCTTCTACAGTAATGCGTTGTAGTTTGATTTCAGCTTTTTGAGTATACATAGTTTCTTCCACAGATAATCACATCGGTGTGTCATGAACTATGAAAATAGTCGTTAATATTAAGCTCTACGCGTTGAGCAGTTAGAACAAGAGCTTTGAATTAGTTTATATGTTCATAATACATGTATTAAACGTGAGCTTGTGAACAGTTGCTAACGGTTCTGTAACACAAAAGTTAAGAGTGTAAAGTCCAGAAAGTTCTATTAAAGCCAGGTTCACTGTAGTTATATGCAGAGTCAGTTGGAGTGTGCCAGTTATTGTGTAAATTTGTTACAGTGTTAACGTATCTTAGTATTGAGCTAAACAGCTTTACACACAATGAGTCGAAGTGAGTCTGAAACCTGTTAATAACTTATACCTGTCATGATTTATCCTGGCTCAGCTGAAGTCGGATTAAACGCTGAGCTTCTAAGATATTATTATATATTAGAGATTTCATCGTTACTATTATAGCTTTCATTGAAAGTATTGTTCTATATTCGCTTATAATAAATATCAAATGACTCACAAATGTATGTTATATCGAAAGTTCTCATGAAGTTTCGTGAATACTCACGTTATAAGTAATATCATTATTTGAATGAACTCAGAAGTGATACTGTTTTAATTGAGTTTATCATTACTTAGATGCAATATCGAACGCTCATCGCTTACTTCTTAGTTTGTATATTCATAGATCCACGTTGAAATATTAGTTTGAAAGCATACCATAATTTCGTTATCTAAATATAAGTCATTTAGTTTCTTCACACAATATACATGTAAGCTTGTTATAGAAGATAGTCATATTTAAAATCAGCTAACATTTATCATACACCAAAGTATAGTGGCTCTGTGAACTGAGCTATGACTACAGTAGTTGTATAATCGTAGTTTCAAGAATAACACTATTTTCATACCTAATGATCTAGTTCCATATAGTTATAACGATATTAATTCAACAATAATATTAAACGTTAATTCTGAATACAGATACTATTCACTAATAAATGTTAAACCACGAGTTCATAATAAGGTATGTTGCTAATTGCTAGTCGTCACATATTGTATTGTGTCATTACTTTTCATGAAGTTAAGTATGTAGTTTCTAATATAACTTAATATAGTTAGATTTCATGAAGTTAAGCACATAGTTTCATACGCAGTGCTGTATCGTTAGTTTCCATGAAATTAAGTACCTAGTTTCTCATATAGTGTTATATAGTTAGATTTCAAGTTGTTAAGCACATAGTTTCACACACAGTGTTGTATGGTTAGTTTTGAAGAAGTTAAGCACGTAGTTTCTAATACAGTGTTATATGTTAAGTTCTCATGAAGTTAAGCACATAGTTTCACACACAGTGTTGTATCGTTAGCTTTGAAGAAGTTAAGCATGTAGTTTCTCACACAGTGTTGTGTCGTTAGTTTTGAAGAAGTTAAGCATGTAGTTTCACACACAGTGTTGTATTGTTATTTGAAATTGTTAAGCACTTAGTTTCACATACTGTGTTGTATCGTTAGTTTCCATGAAGTTAAGTACATAGCTTCTCATATACTGTTATATAGTTAGATTTCATGAAGTTAAGCACATATTTTCACAGACAGTGTTGTATTGTTAGTTTTGAAGAAGTTAAGAATGTAGTTTCCAACACAGTGTTATATGGTAAGTTCTCATTAAGTTAAGCATGTAGTTTCAAACACAATATTGTATTGTTAGTTTTGAAAAATTTAAGCACTTTGTTTCACATAATGTGTTGTGTCGTTAGTTTCCATGAAGTCAAATACGTAGTCTCTCATATAGTGTTATATTGTTAGATTTCATGAATTTAAGCTCATAGTGTCACACACAGTGATGTATCGTTAGTTTTGAAGAAGTTAAGAACGTAGCTTCTAACACAGTGTTATATGGTAAGTTCTCATTAAGTTAAGCACGTAGTTTCAAACACAATGTTGTATTGTTAGTTTTGAAGAAGTTAAGCACTTAGTTTCACATACTTTGTTGTATCGTTAGTTTATGTGAAGTTAAGCACGTATTTTCTCGCACAAGGTTGTATCGTTAGTTTTGGAGAAGTTAAGCATATAGTTTCTAACACAGTGGTATATGGTAAGTTCTCATGAAGTTAAGCACGTATTTCCAAACACAATGTTGTATCGTTACTTTTGAAGAAGTGAAGCTCTTAGATTCACATACAGTGTTGTGTCATTAGTTTTCGTGAAGTTAAGTACTCAGTTTCTCATATACTCTTACAGTGTTAGATTTCATGAAGTTAAGCACATAGTTTCATACATAGTGTTGTATCGTTAGTTTTGAAGAATTAAGCACCTAGATTCTAATAGAGTGTTATAGGGTAAGTTCTCATGAAGTAAAGGACATAGTTTCACACACTGTGTTTTATCGTCAATTTTCATGAACGTCAGCAAGTAATTTCACACACCGTGTTGTATCGTTAGTTTTGAAGAAGTTAAGAACGTAGTTTCTAACACATTGTTATATGGTAAGTTCTCATTAAGATAAGCACGTAGTTTCAAACACAATGTTGTATTGTTAGTTTTGAAGAAGTTAACCACTTAGTTTCACATACTATGTTGTGTCATTAGTTTACATGAAGTTAAGCACATATTTTCTCACACAGTGTTGTATCGTTAGTTTTGAGGAAGTTAAGCACTTAGTTTCACATACTGTGTTGTGTCGTTAGTTTTCATGAAGTTAAGTACGTAGTTTCTCATATAGTGTTATATAGTTAGATTTCATGAAGTTAAGCACATAGTTTCACACACAGTGTTGTATCGTTAGTTTTGAAGAAGTTAAGCACATAATTTCTAACACAGTGTTATATTGTAAGTTCTCATGAATTATGCACGTAGTTTCAAACACAATGTTGTATTGTTAGTTTTGAAAACGTTAAGCTCTGAGTTTCACATACTGTGTTGTATAGTTAGTTTCCATGAAGTTAAGCACGTATTTTCTCACACAATGTTGTATCGGTAGTTTTGAAGAAGTTAAGCACGCAGTTTCACACACAATGTTGTATCATTAGTTTTGAAGAAGTTTAGCAATTAGTTTCACATACTGTGTTGTGTCTTTAGTGTTCATGAAGTTAATTACGTAGTTTCTCATATAGTGTTATATAGTTAGATTTCATGAAGTTAAGCACATAGTTTCACACACAGTGTTGTGTCGTTAGTTTTGAAGAAGTTAAGCACGTAATTTCAAACACAGTGTTGTATTGTTAGTTTTGAAGAAGTTGAGCACTTAGTTTCACATAATGTATTGTATGTTAGTTTTCATTAAGTTAATTTCGTGGTTTCTCATATAGTGTTATATAATTAGATTTCATGAAGTTAACAACATATTTACACACAATGTTGTATTGTTAGTTTTGAAGAATTTAAGCACTTAGTTCCACATAATGTGTTGGATTGTAGGTTTTCATGAAGTTAGGTACGTTATTTCTCATATAATGTTACATGATTAGATTTCATGAAGTTAAGCACATAGTTTCACACAGTGTTTTATCGTTAGTTTGAAGAAGTTAAGCACGTTGTTTCTAATACAGTGTTATATGGTAAGTTCTCATGAAGTTAAGCACATAGTTTCACCCACAGTGTTGTATCGTTAGTTTTGAAGAAGTTAAGCACATAGTTTCTAATACAGTGTTATATCATAAGTTTTCATGAAGTTAAGCACTGAGTTTCACATACTGTGTTGTATTGTTAGTTTCCATGAAGTTAAGCAGGTAGATTCTCCAACAGGTTTGTATCGTTAGGTTTCATGAAGTTAAGCAAGTAGTTTCTCCGACATTGTTGTATTATTGGTTTTTAGGTAGTTACTCAACAAGATGCTCACACAGTGTTTTATCATTAGTTTTGAAGAAGTTAAGCACATAGTTTCTTATACAGTGTTATATGATAAGTTCTCATGAAGTTAAGCACATAGTTTCACACACAGTGTTGTATCGTTAGTTTTGAAGAAGTTAACAAGGTAGATTCTAACACAGTGTTATATGGTAAGTTCTCATTAAGTTAAGCACGTAGTTTCAAACACAATGTTGTATTGTTAGTTTTGAAGAAGTTAAGCACTTAGTTTCACATACTTTGTTGTATCGTTAGTTTCCATGAAGTTAAGCACGTATTTTCTCACACAATGTTGTATCATTAGTTTTGAAGAAGTTAAGCACATAGTTTCACACACAATGTTGTATCGTTAGTTTTGAAAAAGTTAAGCATTAGTTTCACATACTGTGTTGTTTCGTTAGTTTTCATGAAGTTAAGTATGTAGTTTCTCATATAGTGTTAAATAGTTAGATTTCATGAAGTTAAGCACATATTTTCACACACAGTGTTGTATTGTTAGTTTCCATTAATTTAAGCACTTAGTTTCTAATACAGTGTTATATCGTAAGCTCTCATGAAGTTAAGCACATGGTTTTACACACTGTGTTATATCGTTAGTTTTCATGAACTTCAGCAAGTAATTTCACACACAGTGTTGTATCATTTTTTGAAGAAGTTAACCAATTACTTTCAAACACAGTGTTGGGTTATGAGAAGTCTTTTCCTTGAGAGAATGCCTTCCCACCAGCCTGATTCCAGAGCCACATCAGTCCCAAATAAACGCACAGGAGGCTATATTAATTATGAAGCTGTTGGTGTTGCTTGTCTCTTACTGGCTAGCTCTGACTTAAGTATTTACCCCATAATTGTTAATCTAAGTATGTTTCTTACCGGAGAGTAGTTCCAGGCTTCCTACCCCCATGGTGTTACATGTTGACTCCCTTGTGTTTCTCCTTCCCAGCGTTCTCCTGGACTCCTGATTCCTCCTTTCTTGGTTCCCTATATGCTCAACAGTACTTTATTGACATAAGACTTCCCCAACATCTCCTCTTTTCTGTTTAAACAAAAAGAAAGGTCTTAACTTTAACATAGTCAAATTGTATATAACAGAACAGTTATCAAGTAAGAACATAGTTACAATATTTTAGCAAGATTTAAAAAAATATCATCTATCTCATTCCTGTGAGTCCAAAGTGCTATATGTAGCTTATCTCTTATCATAACTAAGGAAAACTATAATTATAGCTATCTGTCTTCAACTCCATCAAAGACCACAGAAGGATAATATATAAACACTAGGATTGACAGAGACATCTTACTGCCTGGACAGTCACCCGAAGTTCCTCTCTAACATCGGGGCATCCATCTTCAGACCGTAGGCCACAATGTGTCCAGAAGATTTCTCAGCAAAGCAGGAAATTTCAAACTGTCCATCTGCATTGGGAGTCTGTCAGTCATTTCTCTGTCCTGTAGAAAGTCTCGTAGACTATTCCATGAAGCAGAAACCCTGCAATACTGAGTTCAGCAGTCACATTCCTGCGGATCCTGCTTGCTCAGAATATACAACAACAGTCAAGCAGTATAGGCAAGAGCATTTCTTGCCCAAATGGCTAATCTTGCCATATTCAAAGTAAACTCCATAACGAGTTTCTTCGATGCCCATCTTCCTCTCAGACATAATTGGTGCTGCCAGGAGCAGACATTTCTCATTGTCAAGAAAACCCTAAACCATTTTAAATGTCATTTTCTGAAGGTCTTTGAGAGGTTTGAAGACTGTTTGTCTATCTCAAATATATTTCTGTATATCTAGAAAACCTAACTAACCTAACTATAAATACTGACTATTACAAGTAACTATCTATAATCTGTATTTAATTATGCATTACATTTTAAAAGATCAGTATAAGCACAATACTTAATCAAGAGGATAAATATACATATCACAAAATTGACCTTGAATTTGTATCAACAAATAAAAAACAATACCGATACCATAATTCCCTTTTTTACCATTAAAAAGATTGGCTGTGATCACTAGACAATTATAAACAATCCCATTTAAATGAAAACAAAGTTTTATAAACAAGATGGGAATTAGGACGTCGCTCATTCCAAACTGCTTCCTGCTGGAAGGGGGCGCTGTTCATACCATGGGGATCATGACAAAACTCAGAAACCTGTATAAGTCTGTATTTTCGGGTCTGTAAGGCTGCATCATCTTAGCTGTCTCAATTGTTGGGACACCTGGTCCACTGCTTCCGGGGGTTTTGGTTCGTCAAACCACAGAAGCCTGGAAGGAATCCTCAGCTTTTCATTTTCTGTAGAAACATAAATAAAACATCCTTTTCCGAGTAACATATCCTTATACTTTAATTTTGAAGTCAAGGCATTTTCAAAAGATAGAAGTTGGATTAATTCAGCAGCATTTATAATCAAGTGTACTTTAGCAGCTGTTCCTTCCTTAGCAATCAAAAAACTGAAAAACACAATAGCATACAGTATCCAGACTCTCTGTGTATTTTCCAACTTTACGTGGCTTATTTATTAATCTATTACTATTATTACTCAATTTCTTTCACTTTTATTTATTGTTCTCTAAGACAGAGTTTCTCTTTGGAAATCTGCCTGCCTCTGCCTCTGGAGCAATTCCTACCGGCGTGAGCCACCACAGCCGGCTTCTGTATTTATATACCACTTTGTCGTTTCATTTTCTCTCTCAATCTCACATATATTTTTAAACACACTGTAAACCTTTACAGGTTTTTCTTCATCTAAGTCTGACTTTACTGCAAATCTTTATGTTTTTCTGGCCACGTGTCTTATCTGTAAAACTGCTGCTGTTTTAAACTGCCGTTTCAAGATGGCAGGTGTAAGCGTGATTCCGGCTTACCGCCTCAGTCCATGCTGACTTCCAGCAAAAGCTGCCACTTCCAGCTGTACGTACACACCTATAAATCGTTAGCAGAGTCTCTTAAAACAACCTTGCTGGTTTTTATTTCTTTTTATGCCGAGTCAGGAAGACTCCATTAAACGAGCCGCGTGAATCTCGGGTTGTCGCTAGCAACAGAGAGCACACCTGAGAAAAATGCTGCTACCAAAAATCTGTGCTTCTCGCCGTTCTTCTGTTTCTAAAATTCCTTTAAATCTTTTGTTATTATGCGTGGAAACTCATGATCCCACTCCTGATCACCATTTTGTTATGAGAAGTTTTTTCCTTGAGAGAATGCATTCCCGCAAGCCTGATTCCAGAGCCACATCAGTCCCAAATAAATACACAGGAGGCTATATTAATTATGAAGCTGTTGGCGTTGCTTGTCTCTTACTGGCTAGCTCTGACTTAAGTAATTACCCCATAATTGTTAATCTAAGTACGTTTCTAACCAGAGAGTAGTTCCAGGCTTCCTACCCACATGGCGTTACATGTTGACTCCCTTGTGTTTCTCCTTCCCAGCGTTCACCTGGACTCCTAATCCCTCCTATCTTGGTTCCCTATAGGCTCAAGTGTACTTTATTGACATAAGACTTCCCCAACATTGTTGTACTCATAGTTTTGAAGAAGTTAAGCACTTAGTTTCACATAATGTGTTGTATTGTTAGTATTCATGAAGTTAAGTATGTAGTTTCTCATATACTGTTATATAGTTAGATGTCATGAAGTTAAGCACATAGTTACACACACAGTCTTGTATTGTTAGTTTTAAAGAACTTAGGCACTTAGTTTCACATAATGTGTTGTATCGTTAGTTTTCATGAAGTTAAGTACGTAGTTTCTCATATAGTGCTATATAGTTAGATTTCATGAAGTTAAGACATAGTTTCACACAGTGTTTTATCGTTAGTTTTGGAGAAGTTAAGCATGTAGTTTCCAATACAGTGTTATATGGTAAGTTCTCATTAAGTTAAGCACGTAGTTTCACCCACAGTGTTGTATCGTTAGTTTTGTAGAAGTTAAGCACATAGTTTCTAATACAGTGTTATATAGTAAGTTTTCATGAAGTTAAGCACTGAGTTTCACATACTGTGTTGTATACTTAGATTCCATGAAGTTAAGCAGGTAGATTCTCAAACAGGTTTGTATCGTTTGGTTTCATGAAGTTAAGCAAGTAGTTTCACACGCAGTGTTGTATCATTGGTTTTAGGTAGTTACTCTACAAGATTCTCACACAGTGTTGTATCATTAGTTTTGAAGAAGTTAAGCACTTAGTTTCACATACTGTGTTGTATCGTTAGTTTTCATGAAGTTAAGCACGCAGTTTCTCATATACTGTTGTATAGTTAGATTTCATGAAGTTAAGCACATATTTTCACAGACAGTCTTGTATTTGTTAGTTTCCATGAAGTTAAGCACGTAGTTTCTAATACAGTGTTATATCGTAAGTTCTCATGAACTTTAGCACATGGTTTCACACACAGTGTTGTATCGCTAGTTTTGAAGAAGTTAAGCATGTAGTTTCACACACAGTGTTGAATTGTTAGTTTTGAAATTGTTAAGCACATAGTTTCACCCAGAGTGTTGAATCGTTAGGTTTCATGCAGTTAATTACGTAGTTTCTCATATAGTATTATATAGTTAGACTTCATGAAGTTAAGCACATAGTTACACACACAGTGTTGTATTGTTAGTTTTGAAGAAGTTAAGCACTTAGTTTCACACAATGTGTTTTTCATGAAGTTAAGTACGTAGTTTCTCATATAGTGTTACATAGTTAGATTTCATAAAGGTAAGCACATATATTCACACAAAGTGTTGTATCGTTAGTTTCCATGATGTTCAGCACGTAGTTTCTAATACAGTGTTATAAATCTCATGAAGTTAAGCACATGGTTTCACACACTGTGTTATATCGTTAGTTTTCATGAAATTCAGCAAGTAATTTCACACACACTGTTAGTTTTAGAGGAGTTAAGCACTTAGTTTCACATACTATGTTGTATCTTCAGTTTTCATGAAGTTAAGCACTTAGTTTCTAACACAGTGTAATATCGTAAGTTCTCATCTAGTTAAGCACATGGTTTCACACACTCTGTTATATCGTTACTTTTCATGAACTTCAGCAAGTAATTTCACACACAGTGTTATATAGTTAGTTTTGAAGAAATTAAACACTTAGTTTCACATAATGTGTTGTATCGTTAGTTTCCATGAAGTTAAGTACGTAGTTTCTCATATAGTGTTATATAGTTAGATTTCATGAAGTTAAGCACATAGTTTCACACAGTGTTGTGTTGTTAGTTTTCAAGTAGTTAAGAACATAGTTTCTAACACAGTGTTATATGGTAAGTTCTCATTAAGTTAAGCACGTAGTTTCAAACACAATGTTGTATTGTGAGTTTTGAAGAAGTTAAGCACTTAGTTTCACATACTATGTTGTATCGTTAGTTTGCATGAATTTAAGCATATATTTCCTCATACTATGTTGTATCGTTCGTTTTGAGGAAGTTAAGCACTTATTTTCACACACAATATTGTAATTTCAGTTTTGAAGAAGTTAAATACTTAGTTTCTCATACTGTGTTGCATCGAAAGTTTCCATGAAGTTAAGCACGTATTTTCTCAGACAATGTTGTATCGTTAGTTTTGAAGAAGTTAAGCACATAGTTTCACATACTGTGTTGTATCGTAGTTTTCACGAAGTTAAGTACGTAGTTTCACATATAGTGTTATATAGTTAGATTTCATGAAGTTAAGCACATAGTTTCACACACAGTGTTTTATTGTTAGTTTCCATGAAGTTAAGCACGTAGTTTCTAATACAGTGTTATACCGTAAGTTCTCATGAAGTTAAGAACATGGTTTCACACACAGTGTTATATTATTAGTTTTCATGAAGTTCAGCAAGTAATTTCACACACAGTGTTGTATCGTTAGTTTTGAAGAAATTAAGCACGTAGATTCAAACACAGTGTTGTTTTGTTAGTTTTGAAGAAGTTAAGCACTTAGTTTCACATACTGTGTTGTATCGTTAGTTTCCATGAAGTTAACCACGTATTTTCTCACACAATATTGTCTTGTTAGTTTTGAAGAAGTTAAGCACGTAGTTTTACACACTGTGTTGTATCGTTAGTTCTCATATTGTGTTACAGAGTTAGATTTCATGAAGTTAAGCACATATTTTCACAGACAGTTTTGTATTTTTAGTTTTCATGAAGTTAAGCACGTAGTTTCTAACACAGTGTTATATCGTAAGTTCTCATGAAGTTAAGCACATGGTTTCACACACTCTGTTATATCGTTAGTTTTCATGAACTTCAGCAAGTAATTTCACACACAGTGTTGTATCGTTAGTTTTGTTGAAGTTAAGCACGTAGATTCAAACACAGTGTTGTTTTGTTAGTTCTGAAGAAGTTAAGCACTTAGTTTCACATACTGTGTTGTGTCGTTAGTTTCCATGAAGTTAAACACGTATTTTCTCACATAATATTGCATCGTTAGTTTTGAAGAAGTTAAGCACGTAGTTTTACACACTGGGTTGTATCGTTAGTTCTCATATTGTTTTATATAGTTAGATTTCATGATGATAAGCACATATTTTCACAGACAATGTTGTATTTTTAGTTTTCATGAAGTTAAGCACGTAGTTTCTAACACATTGTAATATCGTAATTTCTCATGAACTTAAGCACATGGTTTCACACATTGTGTTATATCGTTAGTTTTCATGAACTTCAGCAAGTAATTTCACACACAGTGTTGTATCATTAGTTTTGAAGAAATTAAACACTTAGTTTCACATAATGTGTTGTATCATTAGTTTCCATGAAGGTAAGTATGTAGTTTCTCATATAGTGTTATATAGTTAGAGTTCATGAAGTTAAGCACGTAGTTTCGCAGACTGTGTTGTATCGTTAGTTTCCATGAAGTTAAGTACGTAGTCTCTCATATAGTGTTATATAGTTAGATTTCATGAAGTTAAGCACACAGTTTCACACAGTGTTGTATCGTTAGTCTTGAAGTAGTTAAGAACGAAGTTTCTAACACAGTATTATATGATAGTTCTCATTAAGTTAAGCACGTAGTTTCAAACACAATGTTGTATTGTTAATTTTGAAGAAGTTCAGCACTTAGTTTCACATACTTTGTTGTATCGTTATTTTCCATGAATTTCAGCACGTATTTTTCTCACACAATGTTGTATCGTTCGTTTTCAAGAAGTTAAGCACTTAGTTTCACACCCAATGTTGTATCGTTAGTTTTGAAGAAGTTAAGCACTTAGTTTCACATACTGTGTTGTGTCGTTAGTTTTCATGAAGTTAAGTACATAGTTTCTCATATAGTGTTATATAGATAGATTTCATGAAATTAAGCACATAGTTTCACACACAGTGTTGCATCGTTAGTTTCCATGAAGTTAAGCACGCAGTTTCTCATATAGTGTTATATAGTAAGATTTCATGAGGTGAAGCACATATTTTCACCCAAAGTGTTGTATCGTTAGTTTTGAAGAACTTAAGCATGTAGTTTCACACACAGTGTTGTATCATTAGTTTTTCAGAATTAAGCACCTAGAGTCTAATACAGTGTTATATGGTAAGTTCTCATGATGTTAAGGGCATGGTTTCACACACTGTGTTTTATCGTTAGTTTTCATGAACGTTAGCAAGTAATTTCACACCCTGTGTTGTATTGTTAGTTTTGAAGAGGTTAAACACGCAGATTCACGCACAGTGTTCTTTCATTAGTTTTCAAGAAGTTAATCAGTTACATTCAGATACTGTGTTTTATAGTTAGTTTCCATGTAGGTAAACACCTATTTTCTCAGACAATGTTGTATCGTTAGTTTTGAAGAAGTTAAGCACATAGTTTCTCATACCGTGTTGTATAATTAGTTTTCAGGAAGTTACGTACGTAGTTTCACATATAGTGTTATATAGTTAGATTTCATGAAGTTAAGCACATAGTTTCACACACCGTGTTGTATTGTTAGTTTCCATGAAGTTAAGCACGTAGTTTCTAATACAGTGTTGTACTGTAAGTTCTCATGAAGTTAAGAACATGGTTTCACAAACAGTTTTATATTGTTAGTATTCATGAACTTCAGCATGTAATTTCACACAGTGTTGTATCTTTAGTTTTCATGAACTTAAGCATGTAGTTTCTCAAACAGTGTTGTATCATTAGTTTTCATGAAGATAAGCATGTAGATTCTCAAACAGTTTAGTATCATTAGTTTTCATAAAGTTAAGCATGTAGTTTCTCACAGAGTGTTTTATCGAGTATTTTCATGAAGTTTAGCTTCTTGATTCTCACACAGTGTTGTATTGTTAGTTTTCATGAAGGTAAGCAAGTAGTTTCACAAACAGTGTTGTATCCTTAGTTTTCATGAAGTTAAGCATTGAGTTTCTCAAACAGTTGTATCATTAGTTTTCATGAAGTTAAGCACGTAGGTTCACAAACAGTGTTGTATCGTTAGTTTTCTTGGAGTTAAGATAGCAGATTCTCAGACAGTGTTGTATCGTTAGTTTTCATGAAGTTAAGCTTGTCGTTTCTCACACAGTGTTGTATACTTAGTTTTCATGATGTTAAGCACGTAGTTTCACAAACAATGTTGTATCCTTAGTTTTCATGAAGATAACTATGTAAATTCTCAAACAGTTTGGTATAGATAGTTTTCATCAAGGTAAGCATGTGGTTTCCCATACAAGGTTGGATCGTTAATTTTCATGAAAATAAGCACGTGGTTTCACAAAGAGTGTTGTCTCTTTAGTTTTCATGAAGTTAAGCATGTAGTTACTCACACAGTGTTGTATTGTTAGTTTTCATGAAAGTAAGCACACAGTTTCACGACCAGTGTTGTATCGTTAGTTTTCATAAAGATAAGCATGTAGAGTCTCAAACAGTTTGGTATCATTAGATTCATCAAGTTAAGCATGTAGTTTCTCACACAGTGTTGTATCGATAGTTTTCATGAAGTTAAGCAAGTAGTTTCACAACTAGTGTTGTATCGTTAATTTTCATGAAATTAAGCATGTAGTTTCTCACACAGTGTTGCATCATTGGTTTTCATGAAGTTAAGCTTGTAGTTACTCACACAGTGCTATATCGTGAGTTTTCATGAAGTTAAGTGCGTAGTTTCAAAAATAATGTTGTATCGTTAGTTTTCATGACAATAAGCATGTAGATTCTCAAACAGTTTGGTATCGTTAGTTTCATAAATTTAAGGATGTAGTTTCTCACACAGTGTTGTATCATTAATTTTCATGAAATTAAGCATGTAGTTTCTCAAATAGTGTAGTGCCCTTATTTTTCAAGAAGTTAAGCAAGTAGTTTCACAAACAGTGTTGTATCCTTAATTTTCATGGTGTTAAGCAATCAGATTCTCACAGAGTTATGTATCGTTATTTTTCATGAAGTTAAGCTTGTATTTTCTCACACAGTGTTGTATCATGATTTTTCATGAAGTTAAGTTTGTTGTTTCTCACACAGAATTGTATCGTTAGTTTTCATGGAGTTAAGCAAGCAGATTCTCACAAAGTGTTGTATTGTTTGCTTTCATGAAATTAAGCATGTGGTTTCTCACACAGTGTTGTATTGTTAGCTTTCATGAGGTAAGAACACAGTTTCACGAACTGTGTTGTATCGTTAGTATTCATGAAGTGAAGCAATTAGTTTCACAAACAGTGTTGTATCGTTAGATTTCATGAAGTTAAGCTTGTAGTTTCTCACACAGTGTTGTATCATGAGTTTTCTTGAACTTAAGCGCTTAGTTTCACAAACAATGTAGTATCATTAGTTTTCATGAAGATAAGCATGTAGATGCTTAAACAGTTTGGTATCGTTAGTTTTCATCAAGTTAAGCATGTCGTTTCTCACACAGTGTTGTATCAATAGATTTCATGAAGTTAAGCAAGTAGTTTCACAACCAGTGTTGTATCGTTATCTTTCATGAAGTTAAGCTTGTCGTTTCTCACACAGTGTTGTATCGTTAGTTTTCATGATATAAAGCACGTAGTTTCACAAACAATTTTGTATGCTTAGTTTTCATGAAGATAAGCATGTAAATTCTCAGTTTGGAATCGTTAGTTTTCATCAAGTTAAGCATGTTGTTTCTCACACAGTGTTGTATCGATAGTTTTCATGAAGTTAAGCAAGTAGTTTCACAACCAGTGTTGTATCGTTAATTTTAATGAAATTTAGCATGTAGTTTCTCACACAGTGTTGTATCATTACTTTTCATGAAGATAAGCATGTAGATTCTCAAACACTTTGGCATCGTTAGTTTTCATCGAGTTAAGCATGTAGTTTCTCACAGACTGTTGTATCGAGTGTTTTCATGAAGTTTAGATTCTAGTTTCTCACACAGTGTTGTATTGTTAGTTTTCATGAAGGTAAGCAAGTAGTCTCACAAACAGTGTTGTATCATTATATTTCATGAAGTTAAACACTTAGGTTCACAAACAGTGTGTGTCGTTAGTTTTCATGGAGTTAAGCAAGCACATTCACATACAGTGTTGTATCGTTAGTTTTCATGAAGTCAAGTTTGTCGTTTCTCACACAGTGTTGTATCGTTAGTTCTCATGATATAAAGCACGTAGTTTGACAAACAATGTTGTATCCTTAGTTTTCATGAAGATAAGCATGTAAATTCTGAAACAGTTTGGTATCGTTAGTTTTCATCAAGGTAAGCATGTTGTTTCTCACACAGTGGTGTTTCGATAGTTTTCATGAATTTAAGCAAGTAGTTTCACAAACAGTGTTGTATCGTTAGTTTTCATGGAGTTAAGCAAGCAGATTCTCAAACAGTGTTGTATCGTTGGTTTTCATGAAATTAAACATGTAGTTTCTCACACAGTGTTTTATTGTTAGTTTTCATGAAAGTAAGCACACAGTTTCACAAACAGAAATCTATCCTTAGTATTCATGATGTTTAGCCTATAGTTTCACAAACACTGTTGTGTCGATAGTTTTCAGGGAGTTAAGCATGCAGATTGTCACACAGTGTTGTATCACTAGTTTTCATGAAGTTAAGCTTGTAGTTTCTGACACAGTGTTTTAACGTGATTTTCATGAAGTTAAGCACGTAGGTTCACAAACAGTGTTGTATCCTTAGTTTTCATGGAGTTAAGGAAGCAGATCTTTCACAGTGTTGTATCGTTACTTTTCATGAAGTTAAGCTTGTAGTTTCTCACACAGTGTTGTATTGTGAGTTTTCATGAAGTTAAGCATGTAGGTTCACAAACAGTGTTATTTCCTTTGTTTTCATGGAGTTAAGTAAAAAGATTCTCCCACATTGTTGTATCATTAGTTTTCATGAAGTTAAGCTTGTAGTTTCTCACACAGTGTTGTATCCTGAGTTTTCATGAAGTTTGGCACGTATTTCACAAACAATGTTGTATCTTTAGTTTTCGTGAAGTTAAACAAGTAGATTCTCAAACAGTTTGTTATCGTTTGTTTTCATCGAGTTAAGCATGTAGTTTCTCACAGAGTGTTGTATCGAGTGTTTTCATGAAGGTTAGATTCCAGTTTCTCTCACAGTGTTTTATTGTTAGTTTTCATGAATGTAAGCACAAAGTTTCACAAACAGTGTTGTATCCTAAGTGTTCATGAACTTAAGCATGGAGTTTCTCAAACAGTGTTGTATCATTATTTTTCATGAAGTTAAACAGTTAGGTTCACAAACATATTTTTCATGGAGTTAAGCAAGTAGTTTCACAACCAGTGTTGTATCGTTACTTTTCATGAAAGTAAGCATGTAGTTTCTCACACAGTGTTATATCATTGGTTTTCATGAAGTTAAGTTTGTAGTTTCTCACACAGTGCTATATCGTGAGTTTTCATGAAGTGAAGCACGTAGGTTCAAAAACAATGTTGTATCGTTAGTTTTCATGAAGATAAGCATGTAGATTCTCAAACTGTTTGGTATCGTTAGTTTTCATCAAAGTAAATGTGTAGTTTCTCACACAGAGTTGTATCGATAGTTTTCATGAAGTTAAACAAGTAGTTTCACAACCAGTGTTGTATCGTTAATTTTAATGAAATTAAGCATGTAGTTTCTCACACAGTGCTGTATCGTTATTTTTCTTGAAGATAAGCATGTAGATTCTCAAACAGTTTGGCATCGTTAGTTTTCATCGAGTAAAGCATGTAGTTTCTCACAGAGTGTTGTATCGAGTGTTTTCATGAAGTTTAGCTTCCAGTTTCTCACACACTGTTGTATCGTTAGTTTTCATGAAGTTTAGCTTCTAGTTTCTCACACAGTGTTGTATTGTTAGTTTTCATGAAGATAAGCATGTAGATTCTCAAACAGTTTGGTATCGGTCGTTTTCATCAAGTTAAGCGTGTAGTTTCTCACACAGTGTTGTATCAATAGTTTTCATGAAGTTAAGCAAGTAGTTTCACAACCAGTGTTGTATCCTTACTTTTCATGAAATTAAGCATGTAGTTTCTCACACAGTGTTGTATTGTTAGTTTTAATGAAAGTAAGCACACAGTTTCAGAAACAGTCTTGTATCCTTAGTATTCATGAAGTTAAGCCATCAGTTTCACAAACAGTGTTGTATCATTACTTTTCATGAAGATAAGCATGTAGATTCTCAAACAGTTTGGTATTGTTTGTTTTCATCGAGTTAAGCATGTAGTTTCTCACAGGGTCTTGTGTCGAGTGTTTTCATGAAGTTCACATTGTATTTTCTCACACAGTGTAGTATTGCGATTTTTCATGAAGGTAAGCAAGTATTTCCACAAACAGTGTTGTATCCTTAGTTTTACTGAAGTTAAGCTTGTAGTTTCTCACACAGTGTTGTATCATGAATTTTCATGAAGTTAAGCACGTAGGTTCACAATAAGTGTTGTGTCTTTAGTTTTCACGAAGTTAGGCAAGCAGATTCTCACACAGTGTTGTATTGAGTGTTTTCATGAAATTAAGCATGTAGTTTCTCAAACAGTGTTGTACCGTTAGTTCATGAAGTTAAGCAAGTAGTTTCACAAACAGTGTTGGATCGTTAGTTTTCAAGGTGTTAAGCAAGCAGATTATCACACAGTGTTGTATCATTAGTTTTCAAGAAACTAATCATGTTGTTTCTCACAGAGTGTTGTATTGTTAGTTTTCAAGAAAGTAAGCACTCAGTTTCACAAACAGTGTTGCATCGTTAGTGTTCATGAAGTTAAGCCATTAGTTTCACAAACAGTGTTGTGTCGTTAGTTTTCCTGGAGTTAAGCAAGCAGGTTGTCACACAGTGTTGTATCATTAGATTTCCTGAAGTTAAGCTTGTAGTTTCTCACACAGTGTTGCATCATTATTTTTCATGAAGGTAAGCATGTAGGTTCGCAAACAGTGTTGTATCCTTAGTTTTCATGAAGTTAAGCAAGCAGATTCTCACACAATGTTGTATCGTCAGTTTTCATGAATTTAAGCTTGTAGTTTCTCGCACAGTGTTGTATCATGAGTTATCATGAAGTTAAGGGCGTAGTTTCACATACAATGTTGTATCGTTAGTTTTCAAGAAGATAAGCATGTAGATTCTCAAACAGTTTGGTGTCATTAGTTTTTATCTAGTTAAGCATGTAGTTTCCCACAGAGTGTTGTATCGAGTGTTTTCACGAAGTTTAGCTTCTAGTTTCTCACACAGTGTTGTATCGTGAGTTTTCATGAAGTTAAGCGCGTAGTTTCACAAACAATGTTGTATCGTTAGTTTTCATGAAGATATGCATGTAGATTCTCATACAGTTTGGGATCATTAGTTTCCATCAAGGTAAGTATGTAGTTACTCACACAGTGTTCTATCGATAGTTTTCATGAAGTTAAGCAAGTAGTTTCACAACCAGTGTTGTATCGTTAATTTTCATGATATTAAGCATGTCGTTTCTCACACAGTGCTGTATCGTTACTTTTCATGAAGATAAGCATGTACATCCTAAAACAGTTTGGTGTCGTTAGTTTTCATCGAGTTAAGCATGTAGTTTCTCACAGAGTGTTGCATGGAGTGTTTTCAAGAAGTTTAGCTTTTAGTTTCTCATACAGTGTTGTATTGTTTGTTTTCATGAAGATAAGCAAGTAGTTTCACAAACAGTGTTGTATCCTTAGCTTTAATGAAGTTAAGCATGGACTTTCTCAAACAGTGTTGTTTAATTAGTTTTCATGAAGTAAAGCACGAAGGTGCACACACAGTGTTATATTGTTAGTTTTCATGGAGTTAAGCAAGCAGATTCTCACAGTGTTGTTGCGTTAGTGTCATGAAGTTCAGATTGCAGTTTCTCACACAGTGTTGTATCATTAGTTTTCGTGATGTTAAGCACGTAGTTCCACAAACAATGTTGTATCGTTAGTTTTCATGAAGATACACATGTAAATTCTCAAACAGTTTGGTATAGTTAGTTTTCATCAAGGTTAGCATGTGGTTTCTCACACAGTGTTTGATCGTTAGTGTTCATGAAAGTAAGCTCGTACTGTCACAAAGAGTGCTGTCTTGTTAGATGTCATGAAGTTAAGCATGTAGTTATGCACACAGTGTTGTATTCTTAGTTTTCATGAAAGTAAGCACACAATTTCACAAACAGTGTTGTATCGTTAGTTTTCATAAAGATAAGCATGTAGATTCTCAAACAGTTTGGTATCGGTCGTTTTCATCAAGTTAAGCATGTAGTTTCTCACACAGTGTTGTATCGATAGTTTTCATGAAGTTAAGCAAGTAGTTTCACAACCAGTGTTGTATCTTTAATTTTCATGAAATTAAGCATGTAGTTTCTCACATTGTTGTATCGATTGTTTTCATGAAGTTAAGCTTCTAGTTTCTCACACAGTGTTATATCATGAGTTTTCATGAAGTTAAACAAGTATTTCACAAACTGTTGTATCGTTAGTTTTCACGGAGTTAAGCAAGCAGATTCTCACACAGTGTTGTTTCGTTAGTTTTCATGAAGCTAAGCTTCTAGTTTCTCACACAGTATTATATTGTAAGTTTTCATGAAGTTAAGCAAGTAGTTTCACAAACAATGTTGTATCGTTAGTTTTCATGAAGATAAGCATGTAGATTCTCAAACAGTGTTTTATCGTTAGTTTTCATGACGTTAAGCGCGTAGTTTCACAATGTTTTATAGTTGGTTTTCATGAAGATAAGCATGTACATTCTCAAACAGTTTGGTATCCTTAGTTTTCATCAAGCTAAGTATGTAGTTTCTCACAGCGTGTTTTTCCATAGTTTTCATGAAGTTAAGCACGTGTTAATTTCATGAAGTTAAGCACTAAGCTTCTGACATAATGTTGTATCTATAGTTTTCATGAAAGTAAGCATGTAGTTTCACGAACAGTATTGCATCGTTAGTTTTTATGAAGTTAAGCAAGTAGATTCTCAAAAAGTTTGGTATATTTAGTTTCATCAAGTTAAGCATGTAGTTTCTCACACAGTTTTGTATCGATAATTTTCATGAAGTTAAGCAAGTAATTTCAAAACCAGTGTTGTATCGTTAATGTTCATGAAATTAAGCATGTAGTTTCTCACACAGTGTTACATCATTGGTTTTCATGAAGTTAAGCTTGTAGTTTTCTCAGAGTGCTATATCGTTAGTTTCACGAAGTTAAGCACGTAGTTTACAAAACAATGTTGTATCGATAGTTTTCATGAAGTCAAGCAAGTAGTTTCACAACTAGTGTTGTATCGTTAATTTTCATGAAATTAAGAATGTAGTTTCTCAAACAGTGTAGTAACTTTAGTTTTTAAGACATTAAGCAAGTAGTTTCTCAAATAGTGTTGTATCCTTAGTTTTCGTGGATTTAGGCAAGCAGTTTCTCACACAGTGTTGTATCGTTAGTTTTCATGAAGTTAAGCTTGTAGTTTCTCACGCAGTGTTGTATCGTGAGTTTTCACACATTCTCACACAGTGTTGTATCATTATTTTTCATGAAGTTAAGCTTGTAGCATCTCACACAGAGTTGTATCGTGTGTTTTCATAATGTTAAGCATGTAGATTCACAAACAGTGTTGTATCGTTAGTTTTCATGAAGATAAGCATGTAGATTCTCAAACAGATTAGTATCATTAGTTTTCATCAAGTTAAGCATGTAGTTTCCCACATAGTGTTGTATCGATTGTTTTCATGAAGTTGAGATTGTAGATTCTCACACAGTGTTGTACCGTTATTTTTCATGAAAGTAAGCTTGTAGTTTCTCACACAGTGTTGTATCCTGAGTATACATGATGTTTAGCGAGTAGTTTCACAAACAATGTTGTATCGTTAGTTTTCATGAAGATAAGCATGTAGATTCGCAAACAGTTTGGTATCGTTAGTTTTCAACGATGTAAGCATTTAGTTTCTCACAGAGTGTTGTATCGAGTGTTTTCATGAAGATTAGCTTCTAGTTTCTCAGACAGTGTTGTATTGTTAGTTTTCATGAAGGTAACCAAGTAGTTTCACTAATAGTGTTGTATCCTTAGTTTTCATGAAAATAAGCATGGAGTTCCTCAAACAGTGTTATATCATTAGTTTTCATGAAGTTAAGCACGTAGGTTCACAAGCAGTGTTGTATCATTAGTTTTCATGGAGTTAAGCAAGCAGATTCTCACACAGAGTTGTATCGTTAGTTTTCATGAAGTTAAGCTTGTGGTTTCTCACACAGTGTTGTATCGTTAGTTTTCATGATGTACAGCACGTCTTTTCACAACAATGTTGTATCCTTAGTTTTCATGAAGATAAGCATGAAAATTCTCAAACAGTTTGGTATAGTTAGTTTTCATCAAGTTAAGCATGTGGTTTCTCACACAGTGTTGGATAGTTAGTTTTCATGAAAGTAAGCACGTACTTTCACAAAGAGTGTTCTCTCGTTAGTTTTCATGAAGTTAAGCAAGTAGGTACAAACACAATGCTATATCGTGAGTTTTCATGAACTTAAGTGCGTAATTTCAAAAACAATGTTCTATCGTTAGTTTTCATGAAGATAAGCATGTAGATTCTCAAACAGTTTGGTATCGTTAGTTTCATTAAGTTAAACATTTTGTCTCACACAGTGTTGTATCGACAGTTTTCAGGAAGTCAAGCAAGTAGTTTCAGAACCAGTGTTGTATGGTTAATTTTCATGAAGATAAGCATGTAGTTTCTCAAACAGTGTAGTATCGTTAGTTTTCAATAAGTTAGGCAAGTAGTTTCACAAACAGTGTTGTATCCTTAGTTTTCATGGAGTTAGGCAAGCAGATTGTCATACAGTGTTGTATCATTAGTTTTCAGTAAGTTAAGCTTGTAGTTTCTCACACAGTGTTGTATCGTGAGTTTTCATGAGGTTAAGCCCGTAGTTTCACAAACAATGTTGTATCGTTATTTTTTATGAAGATAAGAATGTAAATTCTCAAAAAGTTTGGTATCGTTAGTGTTCATCGGGTTAAGTATGTAGTTTCTCATAGAGTGTTGTATTGAGTGTTTTCATGAAGTTTAGCTTCTAGTTTCTCACACAGTGTTATATTGTTAGTTTTCATGAAGGTAAGCAAGTAGTTTCACAAACAGTGTTGTATCCTTAGTTTTCATGAAGTTAAGCATGGAGTTTCTCAAACAGTGTTATATCATTAGTTTACATGAAGTTAAGCACATAGGTGCACAAACAGTCTTGTATTGTTAGTTTTCATGGAGTTAAGCAAGCAGATTCTCACACAGTGTTGTATCGTTGGTTTTCATGAATTTAAGCTTGTCTTTTCTCACACAGTGTTATATTGTTAGTTTTCATGTTAGTAAGCACACAGTTTCACAGTCTTGTATCGTTAGTATTCATGAAGTTAAGCCATTAGTTTCACAAACAGTGTTGTGCCGTTAGGTTTCAGGTAGTTAAGCAAACAGATTTTCACACAGTGTTGTATCATTAGTTTTCATGAAGTGAAGCTTCTAGTTTCTCACAAAGTGTTGTATTGTGAGCTTTCATCAATTAAGCGGGTAGTTTCACAAACAATGTTGTACCGTTAGTTTTCATGAAGATAAGCATGTAGATTCTCAAACAGTTTGGATATCATTAGTTTTCATCAAGTTAAGCATGTAGTTTCTCACAAAGTCTTGTATCGATAGTTTTCATGAAGTTAAGCAAGTAGTTTCACAAACAGTGTTGTATCGTTAGTTTCATGGAGTTAAGCAAGCAGATTTTCACAAAGTATTGTATTGTTAGTTTTCATGAAATTAAGCACACAGTTTCACAAACAGAGTTGTATCGTTAGTACTCATGAGGTTAAGCACTTTTTTCATAAACAGTGTTGTATCGTTACTTTTCATGAAGTTAAGCTTGTCATTTCTCACACAGTGTTGTATCGTTAGTTTTCATGATGGAAAGCACGTAATTTCACAAACAATGTTGTATCCCAAGTTTTCATGAAGATAAGCATGTAAATTTTCAGAGAGTTTGGTATAGTTAGGTTCATCTATTTAAGAATGTGGTTTCCCACACAGTTTGGGATCGATAGTTTTCATGAAGTTAAGCTTGTAGTTCCTTACACAGTGTAGTATTGTTAGTTTTCATGAAGTAAAGCAAGCAGGTTCTCACACAGTGTTGTATCATTAGTTTTCATGATGTTCAGCTTGTAGTTTCTCACACAGTGTTGTATCGTGAGTTTTCATGAAGTTAAGCCCATAGTTTCACAAACAATGTTGTATCGTTAGTTTCATTGAAGATAAGCATGTAGATTCTCACACCGTTTGGTATTGTTAGTTTTCATCAAGGTAAGCATGTAGATTGTCACAGAGTGTTGTATCGATAGTTTTCATGAAATTAAGCTTGTAGTTTCTCACACAGAGTTTTATCGTGAGGTTTCATGAAGTAAAGCGCGAGGGTTCACAAACAATGTTGTATCGTTAGTTTTTATGAAGATAAGCATGTAGATTCTCAAACAGTTTGGTATGGTTAGTGTTCATCGAGTTAAGCATATAGTTTCTCACAGAGTGTTGTATTGTTCGTTTTTATGAAGGTAAGCAAGTAGTTTCACAAACAGTGTTGTATCCTTAGTTTTCATGAAGTTAAGCAAGTAGTTTCTCAAACAGTGTTGTATAGTTAGTTTTCATGGAGTTACGCAAGCAGATTGTCACACAGTGTTGTAACGTTAGTTTTCATGAAATGAAGCATATAGTTTCTCACAAAGTGTTGTATTGTTAGTTTTCATGAAAGTAAGCACACAGTTTCACAAACAGTCTTGTATGGTTAGTATTCATGAAGATAAGCAAATAGTTTCACAAACAGTTTTGTGTCATTAGGTTTCAGGGGGATAAGCAGGCAGATTATCACACAGTGTTGTATAATTAGTTTTCATGAAGTTAAGCTTGTAGTTTCTCACAAAGTGTTGCATCATGAGTTTTCATGAAGTTAAGCGAGTAGTTTCACAAACAATGTTGAATCGTTAGTTTTCATGAAGATAAGCATGCAGATTCTCAAACAGTTAGGATATCGTTAGTTTTCATCAAGTTAAGCATGTAGTTTCTCACAAAGTTTTGTATCAATAGTTTTCAGTAGTTAAGCAAGTAGTTTCACAACCAGTGTTATATCGTTACTTTTCATGAAATTAAGCATGTAGATTCTCACACCGTGTTGTATCATTAGTTTTCATGAAGTTAACCAAGTAATTTCACAAACAGTTTTGTATCGTTAGTTTTCATGGAGTTAAGCAAGAGGTTCTCACACAGTGTTGTATTGTTAGTTTTCATGACAGTAAACACACAGTGTCACAAACAGAGTTGTATCGTTTGTATTCATGAGGTTAAGCACTTTTTTCATGAACAGTGTTGTATCGTAAGTTTTCATGAAGTTAAGGTTGTCGTTTCTCACACTGTGTTGTATCATTAGTTTTCATAATGTAAAGAACAGAGTTTTACAAACAATGTTGTATCCTAAGTTTTCATGAAGATAAGCATGTAAATTCTCAAACAGTTTGGTATAGTTAGTTTTCATCTAGTTAAGCATGTGGTTTCTCGCACAGTGTGGGATCGATAGTTTTCATGAAATTAAGCTTGTAGTTTCTCACACTGTGTTTTATCGTGAATTTTCATGAAGTTAAGCGTGTAGTTTCACAAACAACGTTGTATCGTTAGTTTTTATTAAGATAAGCGTGTAGATTCTCAAACAGTTTGATATCGTTAGTGCTCATCGATTTAAGCATGTGGTTTCTCACAGAGTGTTGTATCGATAGTTTTCATGAAATTAAGCATGTAGTTTCTCACAAAGTGTTGTATCGTTAGTTTTCCTGAAGTTAAGTAAGTAGTTTCACAAACAGTGTTGTATTGTTAGTTTTCATGGAGTTAGGCAAGCAGATTCTCACACAGTGTTGTATCGTTAGTTTTCATGAAATTAAGCATGTAGTTTCTCACACAGTGTTGTATCCTTAGTTTTAATGAAGTTAAGCATGGAGTTTCTCAGTGTTGTATCATTGGTTTTCATGAAGTTAAGCACGTAGGTTCACAAACAGCCTTGTATCGTTATTTTTCATGGAGATAAGCAAGCAGATTCTCATACAGTGTTGTATCGTTAGTTTTCAAGAAATTAAGCATGTATGTTCTCACACAGTCTTGTATCGTGAGATTTCATGAAGTAAAGCGCGTAGTTTCCCAAACTATGTTGTATCGTCAGTTTTCATGAAGATAAGCATGTACATTCTCAAACAGTTTAGTATCATTAGTTCATCACGTTAAGCTTGTAGTTTCTCACACAGTGTTGTATCGATAGTTTTCATGAAGTTAAGCAAGTAGTTTCACAACCAGTGTTGTATCGTTAATTTTCAAGAAATTAAGCATGTAGTTTCTCACACTGTGTAGTATCGTTAGTTTTCATGAAGAAAAGCAAGGAGATTGACAAACAGGGTTGTATCATTAGTATTCATGAAGGTAAGCAATTAGTTTCACAAACAGTGTTGTGTCCTTAGTTTTCAGGGAGTTAAGGAAGCAGATTGTCACACAGTGTAGTATCATTAGTTTTCATGAAGTTAAGCTTGTAGTTTCTCACACAGTGTTGTATTGTGAGTTTTCATGAAGTTAAGCGTGTAGTTTCACAAACAATGTTGTGTTGTTAGTTTTCATGAAGATAAGCATGTAGATTCTCAAACAGTGTGGTATCGTTAGTTTTCATCAAGTTAAGCATGTACATTTTCACACAGTGTTTCATCGATAGTTTATATGAAGATAAGCAGGTAGATTCTCAAACAGTTTGGTTTTGTTAGTTTTATTCAAGATAAGCATGTAGTTTCTCACACAGTGTTGTATCGGTAGTTTTCATGAAGTTAAGAAAATAGTTTCACAAACAGTGTTGTATCGTTAGTTTTCATGAAATTAAGCATGTAGTTTCACAAACAGTGTTGTACCATTAGTTTTCATGAAGTTAAGCAAGTAGTTTCACAAACAGTGTTGTATAGAAAGTTTTCATGGAGTTAAGCAAGCAGATTCTCACACAGTGTTGTATCGTTAGTTTTCATGATGTTAAGCTTGTAGTTTCTCACCCCGTGTTATATCGTGAGCTTTCATAAAGTTAAGCACTTAGTTTCACAAACAGTGTCATGTCATTAGTTTTCATGGAGTTAAGCAAGCAGGTTGTCACACTGTGTTGTATCATTAGTTTTCATGAAGTTAAGCTTGTAGTTTCTCACACAGTGTTGATAGTTTTCATGAAGTTAAGCATGTAGTTTCACAAGCAGTTTATATCATTACTTTTCATGAAATTAAGCATGTAGTTTCTCACGCAGTGTTGTAACGATAGTTTTCATGAAGTTAAGCAAGTAGTTTCACAATCAGTGTTGTATCGTTAGTTTTCATGAAATTACGCATGTAGTTTCTCAAACAGTGTTGTATCATTAGTTTTCATGAAGTTAAGCAAGTAGTTTCACAAACAGCGTTGTATCGTTAGTTTTCATGAAATTAAGCACACGGTTTCACAAACAGTATTGTATCGTTAGTATCCATGAAGTTAAGCAATTAATTTCACAAAGAGTGGTGTGTCCTTAATTTTCAGGGAGTTAAGCAAGCAGATTGTAACACAGTGTTGTATAATTAGTTTTCATGAAATTAAGCTTGTAGTTTCTCACACAGTGTTGATAGTTTTCATGAAGTTAAGCAAGGAGTTTCACAACCAGTGTTGTATCATTACCTTTCATGAAATTAAGCTTGTAGTTTCTCACACAGTGTTGTATCTTTAGTTTTCATGAAGTTAAGAAAGGAGTTTCACAAACAGTGTTGTATCGTTAGTTTTCATGGAGTTAAGCAAGGAGATTCTCACACAGTGTTGTATCATTAGTTTTTATGAAATTAAGCATGTAGTTTCTCACACAGTGTTGTATTGTTACTTTTCATGAAAGTAACCACACAGTTTCACAAACAGTCTTGTATCGTTAGGATTCATGAAGTTAAGCAATTAGTTTCACAAACCGTGTTGTGTCGTTAGTTTTCAAGGAATTAAGCAATCAGATTGTCACACAGTGTTGTATCATTAGTTTTCATGTAGGTAAGCTTGTAGTTTCTTACACAGTGTTGTATCGTGAGTTTTCATGAAGTTAATCGCGTAGCTTCACAAACAATGTAGTATCGTTAGTTTTCATGAAGATAAGCATGTAGTTTCTCACACAGTGTTGTATTGATAGTTTTCATGAAAGTAAGCACACAGTTTCACAAACAATGTTGTATCGTTAGTTTTCATGAAGATAAGCTTGCAGTTTCTCACACAGTGTTGTACCGATAGTTTTCATGAAGTTAAGCAAGTAGTTTCACAACCAGTGTGGTATCGTTAGATTTCATGGAGTTAAGCAAGCAGATCCTCACACAGTGTTGTAAAATTAGTTTTCATGAAATTAAGCATGTAGTTTCTAGCACAGTGTTGTATTGTTAGTTTTCATGAAAGTAAGCATGCAGTTTCACAAACAGTTTTGTATCGTTAGTATTCATGAAGTTAAGCACTTAGTTTCACAAACAGTGTTGTGTCGTTAGTTTTCATGGAGTCAAGCAAGCAGGTGTCACACAGTGTTGTATCATTAGTTTTCATGAAGTTAAGCTTTTAGTTTCTCACACAGTGTTGTATCATGAGATTTCATGAAGTTAAGCACGTAGTTTCACAGTGTTGTATCCTTAGTTTCCATGGAGTTAAGCAAGCAGATTCTCACACAGTGTTGTATCGTTAGTTTTCATGAAGTTAAGATTGTAGTTTCTCACACAGTGTTGTATCATGAGTTTTCATGAAGTTAAGCACATAGTTTCACAAAGTTGTATCGTAAGTTTTCATGAAGATAAGCATGTAGATTCTCAAACAGTTTGGTATCGTTAGTTTTCATCAAGTTAAGCACGTAGTTTCTCACACACTGTCGTATAGATAGTTTTCATAAAATTAAGCAAGCAGTTTCACAACCAGTGTTGTATCGTTACTTTTAATGAAATTAAGCATGAAGTTTCTCACACAGTGTAGTATCATTAGTTTTTTGAAGTTAAGCGTGTAGTTTCACAAACAGTGTTGTACCGTTAGTTTTCATGGAGTTAACAAGCAGATTCTCACACAGTGTTGTATCGTTAGTTTTCATGAAATTAAGCATGTAGTTTCTCACACAGTGTTGTATTGTTAGGTTTCATGAAAGTCAGCCCACAGTTACACAAACTGTCTTGTATCGTTCTATTCATGAAGTTAAGAAATTAGTTTCAAAAACAGTGATGTGTCGTTAATTTTCAAGGAGTTAAGCAATCAGATTGTCACACAGTGTTCTATCATTAATTTTCATGAAGTTAAGCTTGTAGGTTCTCACACAGTGGTGTATCGTGAGTTTTCATGAAGTTAATCGCGTAGTTTCACAAACAATGTTGTATCATTACTTTTCATGTAGATAAGCATGTAGTTTCTCACACAACGTTGTATTGATAGTTTTCATGAAGTTAAGCATGTAGTTACTCACACAGTGTAGTATTGTTAGTTTTCATAAAGATAAACTTGCAGTTTCTCACACAGTGTTGTACCCATAGTTTTCATGAAGGTAAGCAAGCAGTTTCACAACCAGTGTGGTATCGTCAGTTTTCATAGAGTTAAGCAAGCAGATTCTCACACAGTGTTGTATCGTTAGTTTTCATGAAATTAAGCATGTAGTTTCTAGCACAGTGTTGTATTATTAGTTTTCATGAAGTTAAACAGTTAGTTTCACAAACAGTATTGTGTCGTTAGTTTTCATGGAGTTAAGCAAGCAGGTTGTCACACAGTGTTGTATCATTAGTTTTCATGAAGTTAAGCTTGTAGTTTCTCACACAGTGTTGTATCGTCAGTTTTCATGAAGTTAAGCACGTAAGTTCACAAACAATGTTATATCGTTAGTTTTCATGAAGATATGCATGTAGATTCCCAAACAGTTTGGTATCGTTAGTTTTCATCAAGTTAAGTATGTAGTTTCTCACACAGTGTTGTACCATTAGTTTTCATGAAGTTCAGCAAGTAGTTCCACAAACAGTGTTGTATCGTAAGTTTTTATGGAGTTAAGCAAGCATATTCTCACACAGTGTTGCATCGTTAGTTATCATGAAGTTAAGCAAGTAGTTTCACAGACAGTGTTGTATCGTTAGTTTTCATGTTTTCATGGAGTTAAGCAAGCAGATTCTCACACAGTGTTGTATCGTTAGTTTTCATGAAATTAAGCATGTAGTTTCTCACATTGTGTTGTATTGTTAGTTTTCATTAAAGTAAGGACACAGTTTCACAAACAGTCTTGTATCGTTAGTTTTCATAAAGATAAGATTGTAGTTTCTCACACAGTATTGTACCAATAGTTTTCATGAAGTTAAGCAAGTAGTTTCATAACCATAGTTGTATCCTTATATTCATGAAATTAACCATGTAGTTTCTCAAAAAGTGTTGTATCGTTGGTTTTCATGAAGTTAAGAAAGCAGATACTCACACAGTGTTGTATCGTTAGTTTTCATGAAATTAAGCTTGAGGTTTCTCACACAGTGTTGTATTGTTAGCTTTCATGAAAGTAAGCACTCAGTTTCAAAAACAGTGTTGTATCATTAGTATTCATGAAGTTAAGCACTTAGTTTCACAAACCTTGTTGTGTCGTTAGTTTTCATGGAGTTAAGCAAGCAGATTCTCACACAGTGTTGTTTCGTTAGTTTTCATGAAGTTAAGCTTGGAGTTTCTCACACAGTGTTGTATCATGAGTTTTCCTGAAGTTAAGCAGTAGGTTCCCAAACACAGTTGTATCCTTAGTTTTCATGGAGTTAAGCAAGCAGATTCTCACACAGTGATGTATCGTTAGTTTTCATAAAGATATGCATGTACATTCTCAAACAGTTTGGTATCGTTAGTTTTCATCAAGTTAAAATAATAGTTTCAAAAACAGTGTTGTATCGATAGTTTTCATGAAGTTAAGCAAGTAGTTTCACAACCAGTTTTGTATTGTTACTTTTCATGAATTAAGCATGTAGTTTCTCACACAGTGTTGTATGATTAGTTTTCATGAAGACTAGCAAGTAGTTTCACAAACAGTGTTGTATCGTTAGTTTTCTTGGAGTTAAGCAAGCAGATTCTCACACAGTGTTGTATTTTTAGTTTTCCTGAAAGTAAGCACACATTTTCTAAACAGTGTTGTATCGTTAGTATTCATGAGTTTAAGCACTTAGTTTCAAAAACAGTGTTGTATCGTTAGTTTTCATAGACTTAAGCAAGCACTTTGTCACACAGTGTTGTATTGATAGTTTTCATGAAGTTAAGCTTGTAGTTTCTCACACAGTGTTGAATCGTGAGTTTTCATGAAGTTAAGCACATAGGTCCACAAGCAATTTTGTATCCTTAAATTTCATGGAGTTAAGCAAGCAGATTCTCACACAGTTTTGTATCGTTAGTTTTCATGAAGTTAAGCTTGGAGTTTCTCACACAGTGTTGTATCATGAGTTTTCCTGAAGTTAAGCACGTAGGTTCCCAAACAGAGTTGTATCCTTAGTTTTCATGAAGTTAAGCAAGCAGATTCTCACACAGTGTTGTATCGTTAGTTTTCATAAAGATATGCATGTACATTCTCAAATATTTTGGTATCGTTAGTTTTCATCAAGTTAAACTTGTTGTTTCAAAAACAGTATTGTATCGATAGTTTTCATGAAGTTAAGCAAGTAGTTTCACAACCAGTTTTGTATTGTAACTTTTCATGAATTAAGCATGTAGTTTCTCACACAGTGTTGTATCGTGAGTTTTCATGAAGATTAGCAAGTAGTTTCACAAACAGTGTTGTATCGTTAGCTTTCATGGAGTTAAGCAAGCTGATACTCACACAGTGTTGTATCGTTAATTTTCATGATATTAAGCATGTAGATTCTCACACTGTGTTTTATTTTTAGTTTTCATGAAAGAAAGCACACATTTTTCTAAACAGTGTTGTATCGTTAGTATACATGTGGTTGAGCTTTTAGTTTCAAAAACAGTGTTGTATCGTTAGTTTTCATGGACTTAAGCAAGCAGTTTGTCACACAGTGTTGTATCATTAGTTTTCATGAAGTTAAGCGTGTAGTTTCTCACAAAGTGTTGTATCGTGAGTTTTCATGAAGTTAAGCAAGTAGGTCCACAAACAGTTTTGTATCCTTAATTTTCATGGATTTAAGTAAGCAGATTCTCACACAGTGTTGTATAGTTAGTTTTCATGAAGTTAAGCTTGTAGTTTCTCACACAGTGGTGTATCGTGAGTTTTCATGAAGTTAATCGCATAGCTTCACAAACAATGTTGTATCGTTAGTTTTCATGAAGATAAGCATGTAGTTTCTCACACAGTGTTGTGTTGATAGTTTTCATAAAGTTAAGCATGTAGTTACTCACACAGTGTTGTATTGTTAGTTTTCATGAAAGTAAGCACACAGTTTCACAAAGAGTGTTGTATCGTTAGTTTTCATAAAGATAAGCTTGCAGTTTCTCACACAGTGTTGTACCGATAGTTTTCATGAAGTTAAGCAAGTAGTTTCACAACCAGTGTGGTATCGTTAGTTTTCATGGATTTAAGCAAGCAGATTCTCACACAGTATTGTAAAAATTAGTTTTCATGAAATTAAGCGAGTAGTTTCTAGCACATTGTTGTATTGTTAGTTTTCATGAAAGTAAGCACGCAGTTTCACAAACAGTCTTGTATCGTCAGTTTTCATGGAGTCTAGAAGCAGGTGTCACACAGTGTTGTATCATTAGGTTTCATGAAGTTAAGCTTTTAGTTTCTCACACAGTGTTGTATCATGAGTTTTCATGAAGTTGAGCACGTAGTTTCACAAACAGTGTTGTATCCATAGTTTTCATGGAGTTAAGCAAGCAGATTCTCACACAGTGTTGTATCGTTACTTTTCATGAAGTTAAGCTTGTAGTTTCTCACACAGTGTTGTATCATGAGTTTTCATGAAGTTAAGCACATAGTTTCACAAACAAAGTTGTATCGTAAGTTTTCATGAAGATAAGCATGTAGATTCTCAAACAGTTTGGTATCGTTAGTTTTTATCAAGTTAAGCACGTAGTTTCTCACACAGTGTTGTAAAGATAGTTTTCATAAAATTAAGCAAGCAGTTTCACAACCAGTGTTGTATCATTACTTTTAATGAAATTAAGCATGTAGTTTCTCACACAGTGTAGTATCGTTAGTTTTCATGAAGTTAAGCGCGTACTTTCACAAACAGTGTTGTACCGTTAGTTTTCATGGAGTTAACAAGCAGATTCTCACACAGTGTTGTATCGTTAGTTTTCATGAAATTAAGCATGTAGTTTCTCACACAGTGTTGTATTGTTAGTTTTCATGAAAGTAAGCCCACTGTTTCACAGTCTTGTATCGTTAGTATTCATGAAGTTAAGAAATTAGTTTCACAAACAGTGTTGTGTCGTTAATTTTCAAGGAGTTAAGCAATCAGATTGTCACACAGTGTTGTGTCATTAGTTTTCATGAAGTTAAGCTTGTAGGTTCTCACACAGTGTTGTATCGTGACTTTTCATGAAGTTAATCGCGTAGTTTCACAAACAATGTTGTATCGTTACTTTTCATGAAGATAAGCATGTAGTTTCTCACACAGTGTTGTATTGATAGTTTTCATGAATGTAAGCACACAGTTTCACAAACAGTGTTGTATCGTTAGTATTCATAAAGATAAACGTGCAGTTTCTCACACAGTGTTGTACCGAGAGTTTTCATGAAATTAACCATGTAGTTTCTAGCACAGTGTTGTATTATTACTTTTCATGAAGTTAAGCACTTAGTTTCACAAACAGTATTGTGTCGTTAGTTTTCATGGAGCTAAGCAAGCAGGTTTTCACACAGTTTTGTATCATTAGTTTTCATGAAGTTAAGCTTGTAGTTTCTCACACAGTGTTGTATCGTGAGTTTTCATGAAGTTAATCGCGTAGCTTCACAAACAATGTTGTATCGTTAGTTTTCATGAAGATAAGCATGTAGTTTCTCACACAATGTAGTATCGTTAGTTTTCATGAAGTTAACAAGCAGATTCTCACACAGTGTTGTATCGTTAGTTTTCATGAAATTAAGCACGTAGTTACTCCACACAGTGTTGTATAGATCGTTTTCATAAAATTAAGCAAGCAGTTTCACAACCAGTGTTGTATCGTTACCTTTAATGAAATTAAGCATGTAGTTTCTCACACAATGTAGTATCGTTAGTTTTCATGGAGTTAACAAGCAGATTCTCACACAGTGTTGTATCGTTAGTTTTCATGAAATTAAGCATGTAGTTTCTCACAAAGTTTTGTATTGTTAGTTTCATGAAAGTAAGCCCACAGTTTCACAAACAGTCTTGCATCATTAGTATTCATGAAGTTAAGCATTTAGTTTCACAAACAGTGTTGTGTCGTTAGTTTTCAAGGAATTAAGCAATCAGATTGTCACACAGTGTTGTATCATTAGTTTTCATGAAGTTAAGCTTGTAGTTTCTCACACAGTGTTGTATCGTGAGTTTTTATGAAGTTAATCGCGTAGCTTCACAAACAATGATGTACCGTTAGTTTTCATGAAGATAAGCATGTAGTTTCTCACACAGTGTTGAATTGATAGTTTTCATGAAGTTAATCATGTAGTTACTCACACAGTGTTGTACTGTAATTTTCATGAAAGTAAGCACACAGTTTCACACACAGTGTTGTATCCTTAGTTTTCATAAATATAAGCTTGCTGTTTCTCACACAGTGTTGTACCGATAGTTTTCATGAAGTTAAGCAAGTAGTTTCACAACCAGTGTGGTATCGTTAGTTTTCATGGAGTTAAGCAAGCAGATTCTCACACAGTGTTGTATCATTAGTTTTCATCAAATTAAGCATGTAGTTTCTAGCACAGTGTTGTATTGTTAGTTTTCATGAAAGTAAGCACGCAGTTTCACAAACAGTCTTGTATCGTTAGTTTTCATGGAGTCAAGCAAGCAGGTGTCACACAGTGTTGTATCATTAGTTTTCATGAAGTTAAGCATTTAGTTTCTCACACAGTGTTGTATCATGAGTTTTCATGAAGTTAAGCACGTAGTTTCACAAACAGTGTTGTATCCTTAGTTTTCCTGGAGTTAAGCAAGCAGATTCTCACACAGTGTTGTATCGTTAGTTTTCATGAAGTTAAGCTTGTAGTTTCTCACACAGTGTTGTATCATGAGTTTTCATGAAGTTAAGCACATAGTTTCACAAACAAAGTTGTATCGTAAGTTTTCATGAAGATAAGCATGTAGATTCTCAAACAGTTTGGTATCCTTAGTTTTCATCAAGTTAAGCACGTAGTTTCTAACACAGTGTTGTATAGATAGTTTTCATAAAATTAAGCAAGCAGTTTCACAACCAGTGTTGTATTGTTACTTTTAATGAAATTAAGCATGTAGTTTCTCACACAGTGTAGTATCGTTAGTTTTCATGAAGTTAAGCACGTAGTTTCACAGTGTTGTAACCTTAGTTTTCATGGAGTTAACAAGCAGATTCTCACACAGTGTTGTATCATTAGTTGTCATGAAGTTAAGCTTGTAGTTTCTCACACAGTGTTGTATCATGAGTTTTCTTGAAGTTAAGCACATAGTTTCACAAACAATGTTGTATCGTAAGTTTTCATGAAGATAAGCATGTAGATTCTCAAACAGTTTGGTATCGTTAGTTTTTATCAAGTTAAGCACGTAGTTTCTCACACAGTATTGTATAGATAGTTTTAATGAAGTTAAGCAAGTAGTTTCACAACCAGTGTTGTATCGTTACTTTTATTAAGATAAGCATGTAGTTTCTCACACAGTGTTGTATTGTTAGTTTTCATAAAGATAAACTTGCAGTTTCTCACACAGTGTTGTACCGTATAGTTTTCATGAAGGTAAGCAAGCAGTTTCACAACCAGTGTTGTATCGTCAGTTTTCATGGAGTTAAGCAAGCAGATTCTCACACAGTGTTGTATCGTTAGTTTTCATGAAGTTAAGCATGTAGTTTCTCAGCACAGTGTTGTATTGATTAGTTTTCATGAAGTTAAACAGTTAGTTTCACAAACAGTGTTGTGTCGTTAGTTTTCATGGAGTTAAGCAAGCAGGTTGTCACACAGTGTTGTATCATTAGTTTTCATGAAGTTAAGCTTGTAGTTTCTCACACAGTGTTGTATCGTGAGTTTTCATGAAGTTAAGCACGTAAGTTCACAAACAATGTTATATCGTTAGTTTTCATGAAGATATGCATGTAGATTCTCAAACAGTTTGGTATCGTTAGTTTTCATCAAGTTAAGCTATGTAGTTTCTCACACAGTGTTGTACCATTAGTTTTCATGAAGTTCAGCAAGTAGTTCCACAAACAGTGTTGTATCGTAAGTTTTTATGGAGTTAAGCAAGCATATTCTCACACAGTGTTGCATCGTTAGTTATCATGAAGTTAAGCAAGTAGTTTCACAGACAGTGTTGTATCGTTAGTTTTCATGTTTTCATGGAGTTAAGCAAGCAGATTCTCACACAGTGTTGTATCGTTAGTTTTCATGAAATTAAGCATGTAGTTTCTCACATTGTGTTGTATTGTTAGTTTTCATTAAAGTAAGGACAGCAGTTTCACAAACAGTCTTGTATCGTTAGTTTTCATAAAGATTAAGCATTGTAGTTTCTCACACAGTGTTGTATCAATAGTTTTCATGAAGTTAAGCAAGTAGTTTCATAACCATAGTTGTATCCTTAGTATTCATGAAATTAAGCCATGTAGTTTCTCAAACAGTGTTGTATCGTTGGTTTTCATGAAGTTAAGAAAGCAGATACTCACACAGTGTTGTATCATTAGTTTTCATGAAATTAAGCTTGTAGGTTTCTCACACAGTGTTGTATTGTTAGCTTTCATGAAAGTAAGCACTCAGTTTCAAAAACAGTGTTGTATCATTAGTATTCATGAAGTTAAGCACTTAGTTTCACAAACCTTGTTGTGTCGTTAGTTTTCATGGAGTTAAGCAAGCAGATTCTCACACAGTGTTGTTTCGTTAGTTTTCATGAAGTTAAGCTTGGAGTTTCTCACACAGTGTTGTATCATGAGTTTTCCTGAAGTTAAGCAGTAGGTTCCCAAACACAGTTGTATCCTTAGTTTTCATGGAGTTAAGCAAGCAGATTCTCACACAGTGATGTATCGTTAGTTTTCATAAAGATATGCATGTACATTCTCAAACAGTTTGGTATCGTTAGTTTTCATCAAGTTAAAATAATAGTTTCAAAAACAGTGTTGTATCGATAGTTTTCATGAAGTTAAGCAAGTAGTTTCACAACCAGTTTTGTATTGTTACTTTTCATGAATTAAGCATGTAGTTTCTCACACAGTGTTGTATCGATTAGTTTTCATGAAGATTAGCAAGTAGTTTCACAAACAGTGTTGTATCGTTAGTTTTCTTGGAGTTAAGCAAGCAGATTCTCACACAGTGTTGTATTTTTAGTTTTCCTGAAAGTAAGCACACATTTTCTAAACAGTGTTGTATCGTTAGTATTCATGAGTTTAAGCACTTAGTTTCAAAAACAGTGTTGTATCGTTAGTTTTCATAGACTTAAGCAAGCACTTTGTCACACAGTGTTGTATTGATAGTTTTCATGAAGTTAAGCTTGTAGTTTCTCACACAGTGTTGAATCGTGAGTTTTCATGAAGTTAAGCACATAGGTCCACAAGCAATTTTGTATCCTTAAATTTCATGGAGTTAAGCAAGCAGATTCTCACACAGTTTTGTATCGTTAGTTTTCATGAAGTTAAGCTTGGAGTTTCTCACACAGTGTTGTATCATGAGTTTTCCTGAAGTTAAGCACGTAGGTTCCCAAACAGAGTTGTATCCTTAGTTTTCATGAAGTTAAGCAAGCAGATTCTCACACAGTGTTGTATCGTTAGTTTTCATAAAGATATGCATGTACATTCTCAAACATTTTGATATCGTTAGTTTTCATCAAGTTAAACTTGTTGTTTCAAAAACAGTATTGTATCGATAGTTTTCATTAAGTTAAGCAAGTAGTTTCACAACCAGTTTTGTATTGTAACTTTTCATGAATTAAGCATGTAGTTTCTCACACAGTGTTGTATCGTGAGTTTTCATGAAGATTAGCAAGTAGTTTCACAAACAGTGTTGTATCGTTAGCTTTCATGGAGTTAAGCAAGCTGATACTCACACAGTGTTGTATCGTTAATTTTCATGATATTAAGCATGTAGATTCTCACACTGTGTTTTATTTTTAGTTTTCATGAAAGAAAGCACACATTTTTCTAAACAGTGTTGTATCGTTAGTATACATGTGGTTGAGCTTTTAGTTTCAAAAACAGTGTTGTATCGTTAGTTTTCATGGACTTAAGCAAGCAGTTTGTCACACAGTGTTGTATCATTAGTTTTCATGAAGTTAAGCGTGTAGTTTCTCACAAAGTGTTGTATCGTGAGTTTTCATGAAGTTAAGCAAGTAGGTCCACAAACAGTTTTGTATCCTTAATTTTCATGGATTTAAGTAAGCAGATTCTCACACAGTGTTGTATAGTTAGTTTTCATGAAGTTAAGCTTGTAGTTTCTCACACAGTGGTGTATCGTGAGTTTTCATGAAGTTAATCGCATAGCTTCACAAACAATGTTGTATCGTTAGTTTTCATGAAGATAAGCATGTAGTTTCTCACACAGTGTTGTGTTGATAGTTTTCATAAAGTTAAGCATGTAGTTACTCACACAGTGTTGTATTGTTAGTTTTCATGAAAGTAAGCACACAGTTTCACAAAGAGTGTTGTATCGTTAGTTTTCATAAAGATAAGCTTGCAGTTTCTCACACAGTGTTGTACCGATAGTTTTCATGAAGTTAAGCAAGTAGTTTCACAACCAGTGTGGTATCGTTAGTTTTCATGGATTTAAGCAAGCAGATTCTCACACAGTATTGTAAAAATTAGTTTTCATGAAATTAAGCGTGTAGTTTCTAGCACATTGTTGTATTGTTAGTTTTCATGAAAGTAAGCACGCAGTTTCACAAACAGTCTTGTATCGTCAGTTTTCATGGAGTCTAGAAGCAGGTGTCACACAGTGTTGTATCATTAGGTTTCATGAAGTTAAGCTTTTAGTTTCTCACACAGTGTTGTATCATGAGTTTTCATGAAGTTGAGCACGTAGTTTCACAAACAGTGTTGTATCCTTAGTTTTCATGGAGTTAAGCAAGCAGATTCTCACACAGTGTTGTATCGTTACTTTTCATGAAGTTAAGCTTGTAGTTTCTCACACAGTGTTGTATCATGAGTTTTCATGAAGTTAAGCACATAGTTTCACAAACAAAGTTGTATCGTAAGTTTTCATGAAGATAAGCATGTAGATTCTCAAACAGTTTGGTATCGTTAGTTTTTATCAAGTTAAGCACGTAGTTTCTCACACAGTGTTGTAAAGATAGTTTTCATAAAATTAAGCAAGCAGTTTCACAACCAGTGTTGTATCATTACTTTTAATGAAATTAAGCATGTAGTTTCTCACACAGTGTAGTATCGTTAGTTTTCATGAAGTTAAGCACGTACTTTCACAAACAGTGTTGTACCGTTAGTTTTCATGGAGTTAACAAGCAGATTCTCACACAGTGTTGTATCGTTAGTTTTCATGAAATTAAGCATGTAGTTTCTCACACAGTGTTGTATTGTTAGTTTTCATGAAAGTAAGCCCACTGTTTCACAGTCTTGTATCGTTAGTATTCATGAAGTTAAGAAATTAGTTTCACAAACAGTGTTGTGTCGTTAATTTTCAAGGAGTTAAGCAATCAGATTGTCACACAGTGTTGTGTCATTAGTTTTCATGAAGTTAAGCTTGTAGGTTCTCACACAGTGTTGTATCGTGACTTTTCATGAAGTTAATCGCGTAGTTTCACAAACAATGTTGTATCGTTACTTTTCATGAAGATAAGCATGTAGTTTCTCACACAGTGTTGTATTGATAGTTTTCATGAATGTAAGCACACAGTTTCACAAACAGTGTTGTATCGTTAGTATTCATAAAGATAAACGTGCAGTTTCTCACACAGTGTTGTACCGAGAGTTTTCATGAAATTAACCATGTAGTTTCTAGCACAGTGTTGTATTATTACTTTTCATGAAGTTAAGCACTTAGTTTCACAAACAGTATTGTGTCGTTAGTTTTCATGGAGCTAAGCAAGCAGGTTTTCACACAGTTTTGTATCATTAGTTTTCATGAAGTTAAGCTTGTAGTTTCTCACACAGTGTTGTATCGTGAGTTTTCATGAAGTTAATCGCGTAGCTTCACAAACAATGTTGTATCGTTAGTTTTCATGAAGATAAGCATGTAGTTTCTCACACAATGTAGTATCGTTAGTTTTCATGAAGTTAACAAGCAGATTCTCACACAGTGTTGTATCGTTAGTTTTCATGAAATTAAGCACGTAGTTACTCCACACAGTGTTGTATAGATCGTTTTCATAAAATTAAGCAAGCAGTTTCACAACCAGTGTTGTATCGTTACCTTTAATGAAATTAAGCATGTAGTTTCTCACACAATGTAGTATCGTTAGTTTTCATGGAGTTAACAAGCAGATTCTCACACAGTGTTGTATCGTTAGTTTTCATGAAATTAAGCATGTAGTTTCTCACAAAGTTTTGTATTGTTAGTTTCATGAAAGTAAGCCCACAGTTTCACAAACAGTCTTGCATCATTAGTATTCATGAAGTTAAGCATTTAGTTTCACAAACAGTGTTGTGTCGTTAGTTTTCAAGGAATTAAGCAATCAGATTGTCACACAGTGTTGTATCATTAGTTTTCATGAAGTTAAGCTTGTAGTTTCTCACACAGTGTTGTATCGTGAGTTTTTATGAAGTTAATCGCGTAGCTTCACAAACAATGATGTACCGTTAGTTTTCATGAAGATAAGCATGTAGTTTCTCACACAGTGTTGAATTGATAGTTTTCATGAAGTTAATCATGTAGTTACTCACACAGTGTTGTACTGTAATTTTCATGAAAGTAAGCACACAGTTTCACACACAGTGTTGTATCCTTAGTTTTCATAAATATAAGCTTGCTGTTTCTCACACAGTGTTGTACCGATAGTTTTCATGAAGTTAAGCAAGTAGTTTCACAACCAGTGTGGTATCGTTAGTTTTCATGGAGTTAAGCAAGCAGATTCTCACACAGTGTTGTATCATTAGTTTTCATCAAATTAAGCATGTAGTTTCTAGCACAGTGTTGTATTGTTAGTTTTCATGAAAGTAAGCACGCAGTTTCACAAACAGTCTTGTATCGTTAGTTTTCATGGAGTCAAGCAAGCAGGTGTCACACAGTGTTGTATCATTAGTTTTCATGAAGTTAAGCATTTAGTTTCTCACACAGTGTTGTATCATGAGTTTTCATGAAGTTAAGCACGTAGTTTCACAAACAGTGTTGTATCCTTAGTTTTCCTGGAGTTAAGCAAGCAGATTCTCACACAGTGTTGTATCGTTAGTTTTCATGAAGTTAAGCTTGTAGTTTCTCACACAGTGTTGTATCATGAGTTTTCATGAAGTTAAGCACATAGTTTCACAAACAAAGTTGTATCGTAAGTTTTCATGAAGATAAGCATGTAGATTCTCAAACAGTTTGGTATCCTTAGTTTTCATCAAGTTAAGCACGTAGTTTCTCACACAGTGTTGTATAGATAGTTTTCATAAAATTAAGCAAGCAGTTTCACAACCAGTGTTGTATTGTTACTTTTAATGAAATTAAGCATGTAGTTTCTCACACAGTGTAGTATCGTTAGTTTTCATGAAGTTAAGCACGTAGTTTCACAGTGTTGTAACCTTAGTTTTCATGGAGTTAACAAGCAGATTCCCACACAGTGTTGTATCATTAGTTGTCATGAAGTTAAGCTTGTAGTTTCTCACACAGTGTTGTATCATGAGTTTTCTTGAAGTTAAGCACATAGTTTCACAAACAATGTTGTATCGTAAGTTTTCATGAAGATAAGCATGTAGATTCTCAAACAGTTTGGTATCGTTAGTTTTTATCAAGTTAAGCACGTAGTTTCTCACACAGTATTGTATAGATAGTTTTAATGAAGTTAAGCAAGTAGTTTCACAACCAGTGTTGTATCGTTACTTTTATTAAGATAAGCATGTAGTTTCTCACACAGTGTTGTATTGTTAGTTTTCATGAAAGGAAGCACACAGTTTCACAAACAGTCTTGTATCGTTAGTGTTCATGAAGTTAAGCAATTAGCTTCACAAAAAGTGTTGTGTCATTAGTTTTCAGGGAGGTAAGCAAATAGATTGTCACACAGTGTTGTATCATTAGTTTTCATGAAGTTAAGCTCGTAGTTTCTCACACAGTGTTGTATCGATAGATTTCATGAAGTTAAGCAAATAGTTTCACAAAGAGTGTTGTATCATTAGTTTTCTTTGAGTTAAGCAAGCAGATTCTCACACAGTGTTGTATCTTTAGTTTTCATAAAGTTTAGCAAGTAGTTTCACGAACAGTGTTGATGTGAGTTTTCATGGAGTTAAGCAAGCAGTTTCTCGCACAGTGTTGTGTCGTTAGTTTTCATGGAGTTAAGCAAGCAGGTTGTCACACAGTGCTGTATCATTAGTTTTCATGAAGTTAAGCTTGTAGTTTCTCACACAGTTTTCTATCGTGATTTTTCAAGAAGATAAGCACGTAGGTTCACAAACAGAGTAGTACCTTAGTTTTCATGGAGTTAAGCAAGCAGATTCTCACACAGTTTTATATCATTAGTTTTCATGAAATTAAGCTTGTAGTTTCTCACACAGTGTTGTATCATGAATTTTAATGAAGTTAAGCGTGTAGTTTCACAAACAATGTTGTATCGTTAGTTTTCATGAAGATAAGCATGTAGATTCTCAGTTTGGTATCGTTAGCTTTCATCAAGTTAAGAATGTTGTTTCTCACACAGTGTTGTATCGATAGACTTCATGAAGTTAAGCAAGTAGTTTCACTACCAGTGTTGTATCGTTACTTTTCATGAAATTAAGCATGTAGTTTCTCACAAAGTGTAGTATCATTAGTTTTCATGGAGTTAAGCAAGCAGATTCTCACACTGTGTTGTATCGTTAGTTTTCATGAAATTAAGCTATTAGTTTCCCAAACAGTGTTGGATCGGTAGTTTTCAAGGAGTTAAGCAAGCAGATTGTCACACAGTGTTGTACCATTAGTTTCCATGAAGTTAAGCTTGTAGTTTCTCACACAGTGTAGCATTGTTAGTTTCATGAAAGTAAGCCCACAGTTTCACAAACAGTCTTGTATCATTAGTATTCATGAAGTTAAGCATTGAGTTTCACAAACAGTGTTGTGTCGTTAGTTTTCAGGGAGGTAAGCAAGCAGATTGTCACACATTGTTGTATCATTAGTTTTCATGAAGTTAACGTTGTAGTTTCTCACACAGTGTTGTATCGTGAGTTTTCATGAAGTTAAGCACGTAGTTTCACAAACAATGTTGTATATTTAGTTTTCATGAAGATAAGCATGTAGATTCTCTAACAGTTTGGAATCGTTAGTTTCATCCAGTTAAGCATGTAGATTCTCACACAGTGTTGTATCGATAGTTTTCTTTAATTAAGGCCAATAGTTTCACAATCAGTATTGTATCGTTAGTTTTCATGGAGTTAAGCAAGCAGATTCTCACACAGTGTTGTATCGTTAGTTTTCATGAAATTAAGCATGTAGTTTCTTACACAGTGTTGTATCGTTAATTTTCATTAAGTTATGCAAGTAGTTTCACAACCAGTGGTGCATCGTTAGTTTTCATGGAGTTAAGCAAGCAGATTCTCACACAGTGTTGTATCGTCAGTTTTCATGATGTAAGCATGTAGTTTCACAAAAAATGTGGTTCCTTAGTTTTCATGATGATAAGCATTTAGATTCTCAAACAGAGTGGTAACTTTAGTTTTCATCAAGTTAAGCATGTACTTTCTCACACAGTGTTGTATCGATAGTTTTCATGAAGTTAAGCAAGTAGTTTCACAACCAGTGTTGTATTGTTACTTTTCATGAAATTAAGCATGTAGTTTCTCACCCTGTGTTGTATGGTTAGTTTTCATGAAGTTACGCAAGTAGTTTCACAAACAGTGTTGTATCGTTAGTTTTCACGGAGTTAAACAAGCAGATTTCACTCAGTTTTGTATCGTTAGTTTTCATGAAATTAAGCATGTAGTTTCTCACACAGCGTTCTATTGTTAGTTTTCATGAAAGTAAGCACACAGTTTCACAAACTGTTGTATTGTTAGTATTCATGAAGTTAAGCACTTAGTTTCACAAACAGTGTTGTGTCGCTAGTTTTCATGGAGTTAAGGCAGCAGGTTGTCACACAGTGTTGTATCATTAGTTTTCATGAAGTTAAGGTTGTACTTTCTCACACAGTATTGTATCATTAGTTTTCATGAAGTTAAGCAAGTAGTTTCAAAAACCGTGTTGTATCGTTAGTTTTCATGGAGTTAAACAAGCAGTTTCTCACACAGTTTTGTATCTCTAGTTTTCATAAAATTATGCATGTAGTTTCTCACAAAGTGTTGTATCATGAGTTTTCATCGAGTTATGCATGTACTTTCTCACAGTGTTGTATCGAGTGTTTTAATGAAGTTTAGCTTCTAGATTCTCACTCAGTGTTGTATCGTTAGTTTTCATCGAGTTAAGCAAGCAGATTCCCACACAGTTTTGTATCGTTAGTTTTCATGATGTATAGCATGTAGTTTCACAAACAATGTTGTATCCTTAGTTTTCTTGAAGATAAGCATGTAAATTCTCAAACAGTTTGGTTTAGTTAGTTTTCATCATGTTAAGCATGTGGTTTCTCACACAGTGTTGGATCGTTAATTTTCATTAAATTAAGCAAGTAGATTCTCAAAGAGTGGTGTCTTGTTAGTTATCTTGAATTAAAGCATGTAGTTACTCACACAGTGTTGTATTGTTAGGTTTCGTGAAAGTAAGCACACAGTTTCACAAACAGTGTTGTATCGTTATTTTTCATAAAGATAAGCATGTAGATTTTCAAACAGTTTGGTATCGTTAGTTTTCATCAAGTTAAGCATGTAGTTTCTAACACAGTGTTGTATCGATACTTTTCATGAAGTTAAGCTTGTAGTTTCTCACAAAGTATTGTATCGTTAGTTTTCATGAAGTTAAGCAAGCAGATTCTCACACAGTGTTGTTTCGTCAGTTTTCATGATGTTAAGCATGTAGTTTCTCACAGAGTGTTGTATCGTGAGTTTTAATGAAGTTAAGCACGTAGTTTCACAAACAATGCTGTATTGTTAGTTTTCATGAAGAGAAGCATGTAGATTCTCAAACAGTTTGGTATCGTTAGTTTTCATCAAATTAAGCATGTAGTTTCTCACACCGTGTTGTATCGATAGTTTTCATTAAGTTGAGCAAGTAGTTTCACAACCAGTGTTGTATCGTTACTTTTCATGAAATTAAGCATGTAGTTTCGCACACAGAGTTGTATCGTTATTTTTCATGAAGTTAAGCAAGTAGTTTCACAAACAGTGTTGTATCGTTAGTTTTCATGGAGTTATGCAAGCAGTTTCTCACACAGTGCTGTAACGTTAGTTTTCATGAAATTAATCATGTAGTTTCTCACACAGTGTTGTATCGTGAGTTTTCATGAAGTTAAGCGCGTAGTTTCATCAGCAGTGTTCTGTCGTTAGTTTTCATGAAGATAAGCATGTAGATTCTCAAGCAGTTGGTATCGTTAGTTTTCATCAAGTTAAGCTTGTAGTTTCTCACACAGTTCTGTATCTTGAGTTTTCATGAAATTAAGCATGTAGTTTCTCACACAGTGTTGTATCGTTAGTTTTCATGAAATTAAGCATGCAGTTTCTCACACAGTGTTGTATTTTTTTCATGAAAGTAAGCACACTGTTTCACAAACAATGTTGTATCATTAGTTTTCATGAAGATAAGCTTGTAGATCCTCATACAGTTTGGTATCGTTAATTTTCATCAAGTTAAGCATGTAGTTTCTCACACAGTGTTGTATCGATAGTTTTCATGAAGTCAAGCAAGTAGTTTCACAAACAGTGTTGTATTGTTACTTTTCATGAAATTAAGCATGTAGATCCTCACAGAGTGTTCTATAGAGTGTTTTCATGAAGGTTAGTTTCTAGTTTCTCACACAGTGGTGTATCGTTAGTTTTCAAGATGTAAAGCACGTAGTTTCACAAACAAAGTTGTGTCCTTAGTTTTCATGAAGATAAGCATGTACATTCTCAAAGAGTTTGGTTTAGTTAGTTTTCATCAAGTTAAGCATGTGGTTTCTCACATAGTGTTGGATCATTAGTATTCATGAAAGTAACCACGTTGATTCTCAAAGAGTGTTGTCTCATTAGTTTTCATGAATTTAAGCATGTAGTTACTCACACAGTGTTGTATTGTTAGTTTTCATGAAAGTAAGCACACAGTTTCACAAACAGTGTTGTTTCGACGGTTTTCATAAAGATAAGCATGTAGATTATCAAACAGTTTGGTATCATAAGTTTTCAACAAGTTAAGCATGTAGTTTCTCACACAGTGTTGTATCGATACTTTTCATGAAGTTAAGCAAGTAGTTTCACAACCAGAATTGTATCGTTACTTTTCATGAAATTAAGCATGTAGTTTCTCACACAATGTTGTATCGTTAGTTTTCATGATCTTAAGCATGTAGTTTCACAAACAGTGTTGTATCTTTAGTTTTCATCGAGTTATGCAAGCAGATTCTCACACAGTGTTGTATCGTTAGTTTTCATGAATCTAAGCATGTAGTTTCTCACACAGTATTGTATTGTTAGTTTTCATGAAAGTAAGCACTCAGTTTCACAAACAGTGTTGTATCGTTAGTATTCATGAAGTTAAGCACTTAGTTTCACAAACAATGTTGTGCCGTTAGTTTTCAAGGAGATGAGCATGCAGGTTGTCACACAGTGTTGTATCATTTGTTTTAATGAAGCTAAGCTTGTAGTTTCTCATAGAGTGTTGTATCTTGCGTTTTCGTGAAGTTAAGCTTGTAGTTTCTCACACGGTGTTTTATCGTTAGTTTTCATGAAGTCAACTAAGTAGTTTCACAAACAGTGTTGTATCACTAGTTTTCATGGCGTTAAGCAATCAGATTCTCACACAGTGTTGTATCGTTAATTTTCATGATGTAAAGCACATAGTTTCACAAACAATGTTGTATCCGTAGTTTTCATGAAGATAAGCATGTAAATTCTCAAACAGTTTGGTTTAGTTATTTTTCATCAAGTTAAGCATGTGGTTTCTCACACAGTGTTGGATCGTTAGTTTTCATGAAAGTAAGCACCTAGATTCTCAAAGAGTGTTGTCTCGTTAGTTTTCATGAATTTAAGCATGTAGTTACTCACACAGTGTTGTATTGTTAGTTTTCGTGAAAGTAAGCACACAGTTTCACAAACAGTGTTGTATCGCAAGTTTTCATAAAGATAAGCATGTAGATTCTAAACCAGTTTGGTATCGATAGATTTCATGAAGTTAAGCATGTAGTTTCTCACACAGTGTTGTATCGATACGTTTCATGAAGTTAAGCTTGTAGTTTCTTGCACAGTATTATATCGTTTGTTTTCATTAAGTTAAGCAAGCAGATTCTCACACAATGTTGTATCGTTAGTTTTCATGAAGTTAAGCATGTAGTTTGTCAAACAATTTTGTAATGTTAGTTTTCATGAAAGTAAGCAGTTTCACAAACAGTCTTGTATCGTTACTTTTAATGAAAGTAAGCACTCAGCTTCACAAACAGTGTTGTATCTTTAGTTTTCATGGAGTTAGCAAGCAGATACTCACACAGTGTTGTATCATTATTTTCATGAAATTAAGCATGTAGTTTTTCACACAGTGTTGTATCGAGATTTTTCATCGAGTTAAGCATGTAGTTTCTCACAGAGTGTTCTATAGAGTGTTTTCATGAAGGTTAGTTTCTAGTTTCTCACAGTGTTATATCGTTAGTTTTCATGGAGTTAAGCATGCAGATTCTCACACAGAGTTGTATCGTTAGTTTTCATGATGTAAAGCACGTAGTTTCACAAACAATGTTGTGTCCTTAGTTTTCATGAAGATAAGCATGTAAATTCTCAAAGAGTTTGGTTTAGTTAGTTTTCATCAAGTTAAGCATGTGGTTTCTCACATAGTGTTAGATCGTTAGTATTCATGAAAGTAACCACGTTGATTCTCAAAGAGTGTTGTCTCGTTAGTTTTCATGAATTTAAGCATGTAGTTACTCACACAGTGTTATATTGTTAGTTTTCGTGAAAGTAAACACACAGTTTCACAAACAGTGTTGTATCGCTAGTTTTCATAAAGATAAGCATGTAGATTCTAAACCAGTTTGGTATCGTTAGTTTTCATCAAGTTAAGCTTGTAGTTTCTCACAGTGTTGCATCGATAGCTTTCATGAAGTTAAGCAAGTAGTTTCACAACCAGTGTTGTATCTTTAATTTTCATGAAATTAAGCATGTAGTTTCTCACACGTGTAGTTATGTTAGATTTCATGAAGTTAAGCACTTAGTTTAACAAACAGTGTTGTGTTATTAGTTTTCAGGGAGTTAAGCAAGCAGATTGTCACACAGTGTTGTATCATTAGTTTTCATGGTGTTAAGCAAGCAGATTCTCACACAGTGTTGTATCATTTGTTTTCATGAAATTAGGCATGTAGTTTCTCACAGAGTGTTGTATCGTTAGTTTTCATAAAGTTAAGCAAGCAGTTTCTCACATAGTGTTTTATCTTTAGTTTTCGTAAGTTAAGCATGTAGTTTCTCACAGAGTGTTGTATCGAGTGTTTTCATGATGTTTAGCTTCTAGTTTCTCACACAGTGTTTTTTCGTTAGTTTTAATGGAGTTAAGCAAGCAGATTTTCACACAGTGTTGTATCGTTAGTTTTCATGATGTAAAGCATGTAGTTTCAAAAACAATGTTGTATACTTAGTTTTCATGAAGTAAATTTGTAAATTCTCAAACAGTTTGGTTTAGTTAGTTTTCATTAAGTTAAGCATGTGGTTTCTCACACAGTGATGGATCGTTAGTTTTCATGAAAGAAAGCACGTATATTCTCAAAGAGTGTTGTCTCGTGAGTTTACATGAATTTAAGCATGCAGTTACTCACACAGTGTTGTATTGTTAGCTTTCATGAAAGTAAGCACACAGTTTCACAAACAATGTTGTATCGCTGGTTTTCATAAAGATAAGCATGTATATTCTCAAACAGTTTGGTATCGTTAGTTTTCATCTAGTTAAGCATGTAGATTCTCACACAGTGTTGTATCGATACTTTTCAGGAAGTTAAGCTTGTAGTTTCTCACACAGTATTGTATCGTTAGTTTTCTTGAAGTTAAGCAAGCAGTTTCTCACACAGTGTTGTATCGTTAGTTTACATGAATTTAAGCATGCAGTTACTCACACAGTGTTGTATTGTTAGTATTCATGAAGTTAAGTGTGAAGTTTCACAAACAATGTTGTATCGTTTGTTTTCATGAAGATAAGCATGTAGATTCTCAAATAGGTTGGTATCGTTAGTTTTCATCAAGTTAAGCATGTAGTTTCTCCCACAGTGTTGTATCGATACTTTTCATGAAGTTAAGCTTGTAGTTTCTCACACAGTGTTGTATCGAAATTTTTCATGAAGTTAAGCAAGCAGTTTCACAACCAGTGTTGTATTGTTACTTTTTATTAAATTAAGCATGTAGTTTCTCACACAGTGTTGTATTGTTAGTTTTCATGAAAGTAAGCACTCAGTTTCACAAACAGTGTTGTATCGTTAGTATTCATGAAGTTAAGCACTTAATTTCACAAACAGTGTTGTGTCGTTAGTTTTCAAGGAGTTAAGCAAGCAGGTTGTCATACAGTGTTGTATCATTAGTTTTCATGAAGTTAAGATTGTATTTTCTCACACAGTGTTGTATCGTGAGTTTTCATGAAGTTAAACCCGTAGGTTCACAGTATTGTATCCTTAGTTTTCATGGAGTTAAGAAAGCAGATTTTCACACAGTGTTGTTTTGTTAGTTTTCATGAAGTTAAGCTTGTAGTTTCTCACACAGTGTCGTATCGTGATTTTTCATGAAGTTAAGGGCATAGTTTCACAAACAATGTTGTATTGCTGGTTTTCATGAGGACAAGCTTGTAGATTCTCAAACAGTTTGGTATCGTTAGATTTCATCATGTTTAGCATGTAGTTTCTCACACAGTGTTATATCGATAGTTTTCATGAAGTTAAGCAAGTAGTTTCACAACCAGTGTTGTATTGTTATGTTCATGAAATTAAGCATGTAGTTTCTCACACAGTGTTGTATCATTAGTTTTCATTAAGTTAAGCAAGTAGTTTCACAAAAAGTGTTGTATCTTTAGTATTCATGGAGTTAAGCAAGCAGATTCTCACACAGTGTTGTTTCGTTAGTTTTCATGAAATTAAGCATGTAGTTTCTCACACAGCGTTGTATTGTTAGTTTTTATGAAAGTAAGCACACAGTTTCACAAACAGTGTTGTATCAATAGTATTCATGAAGTTAAGCACTTAGTTTTACAACCAGTGTTGTGTTGTTAGTTTTCATGCAGTTAAGCAAGCAGGTTGTCACACAGTGTTGTATCATTATTTTTCATGAAGTTAACCTTGTAGTTTTTCACACAGTGTTGTATCATGAGTTTTAATGAAGTTAAGCACGTAGGATCACAAAAAGTGTTGCATTCTTAGTGTTCATGGAGTTAAGCAAGCATATTCTCACACAGTGTTCTATCGTTAGTTTCATGAAATTAAGCATGTAGTTTTTCACACAGTGTTGTATCGAGATTTTTCATCGAGTTAAGCATGTAGTTTCTCACAGAGTGTTCTATAGAGTGTTTTCATGAGGGTTAGTTTCTAGTTTCTCACACAGTGGTGTATCGTTAGTTTTCATGGAGTTAAGCAAGCATTTCTCACACAGAATTGTATCGTTAGTTTTCATGATGTAAAGCACGTAGTTTCACAAACAATGTTGTGTCCTTAGTTTTCATGAAGATAAGCATGTACATTCTCAAAGAGTTTGGTTTAGTTAGTTTTCATCAAGTTAAGCATGTGGTTTCTCACATAGTGTTGGATCGTTAGTATTCATGAAAGTAACCACGCTGATTCTCAAAGAGTGGTGTCTCGTTAGTTTTCATGGATTTAAGCATGTAGTTACTCACACAGTGTTGTATTGTTAGTTTTCATGAAAGTAAGCACAGTTTCACAAACAGTGTTGTTTCGACGGTTTTCATAAAGATAAGCATGTAGATCATCAAACAGTTTGGTATCGTTAGTTTTCAACAAGTTAAGCATGTAATTACTCACACAGTGTTGTATCGATACTTTTCATGAAGTTAAGCAAGTAGTTTCACAACAAGTGTTGTATCGTTACTTTTCATGAAATTAAGCATGTAGTTTCTCACACAATGTTGTATCGTTAGTTTTCATGATCTTAAGCATGTAGTTTCACAAACAGTGTTGTATCTTTAGTTTTCATGGAGTTATGCAAGCAGATTCTCACACAGTGTTGTATCGTTAGTTTTCATGAAACTAAGCATGTAGTTTCTCACACAGTATTGTATTGTTAGTTTTCATGAAGTAAGCACTCAGTTTCACAAACAGTGTTGTATACTTAGTATTCATGAAGTTAAGCACTTAGTTTCACAAACAATGTTGTGCCGTTAGTTTTCAAGGAGATGAGCATGCAGGTTGTCACACAGTGTTGTATCATTAGTTTTAATGAAGTTAAGCTTGTAGTTTCTCACACAGTGTTGTATCGTGAGTTTTCGTGAAGTTAAGCTTGTAGTTTCTCACACAGTGTTTTATCGTTAGTTTTCATGAAGTCAAGCAAGTAGTTTCACCTAGGGTTGTATCGTTAGTTTTCATGGCGTTAAGCAATCAGATTCTCACACAGTGCTGTATCGTTAGTTTTCATGATGTAAAGCACATAGTTTCACAAACAATGTTGTATCCGTAGTTTTCATGAAGATGAGCATGTAAATTCTCAAACAGTTTGGTTTAGGTATTTTTCATCAAGTTAAGCATGTGGTTTCTCACATAGTGATGGATCGTTTGTATTCATGAAAGTAAAAACGTTGATTCTCAAAGAGTGTTGTCTCATTAGTTTTCATGAATTTAAGCATGTAGTTACTCACACAGTGTTGTATTGTTAGTTTTCATGAAAGTAAGCACACATTTTCACAAACAGTGTTGTATCATTAGTTCAGATAAAGATAAGCATGTAGATTCTCAGTTTGGTATCGTTAGTTTTCAACAAGTTAAGCATGTAGTTTCTCACACAGTGTTGTATCGATACTTTTCATGAAGTTAAGCAAGTAGTTTCACAACCAGTGTTTTATCGTTACTTTTCATGAAAATAAGCATGTAGTTTCTCACACAATCTTGTATCGTTAGTTTTCATGATCTTAAGCATGTAGTTTCACAAACAGTGTTGTATCTTTAGTTTTCATCGAGTTATGCAAGCAGATTCTCACACAGTGTTGTATCGTTAGTTTTCATGAAACTAAGCATGTAGTTTCTCACACAATGTTGTATTGTTAGTTTTCATGAAAGTAAACACTCAGTTTCACAAACAGTGTTGTATCGTTAGTATTCATGAAGTTAAGCACTTAGTTTCACAAACAATGTTGTGCCGTTAGTTTTCAAGGAGATGAGCATGCAGGTTGTCACACACTGTTGTATCATTAGTTTTAATGAAGTTAAGCTTGTAGTTTCTCACAGTGTTTTATCGTTAGTTTTCATGAAGTCAAGCAAGTAGTTTCACAAACAGTGTTGTATCGTTAGTTTTCGTGGCGTTAAGCAATCAGATTCTCACACAGTGTTGTATCCTTAGTTTTCATGATGTAAAGCACATAGTTTCACAAACAATGTTGTATCCTTAGTTTTCATGAAGATAAGCATGTAAATTCTCAAACAGTTTGGTTTAGTTATTTTTCATCAAGTTAAGCATGTGGTTTCTCACACAGTGTTGGATCGTTAGTTTTCATGAAAGTAAGCACCTAGATCCTCAAAGAGTATTTTCTCGTTAGTTTTCATGAATTTAAGCATGTAGTTACTCACACAGTGTTGTATTGTTAGTTTTCGTGAAAGTAAGCACACAGTTTCACAAACAGTGTTGTATCGCAAGTTTTCATAAAGATAAGCATGTAGATTCTAAACCAGTTTGGTATCGTTAGATTTCATGAAGGTAAGCATGTAGTTTCTCACACAATGTTGTATCGATACGTTTCATGAAGTTAAGCTTGTAGTTTCTTGCACAGTATTATATCGTTTGTTTTCATTAAGTTAAGCAAGCAGATACTCAATCAGTTTGTTATCGTTAGTTTTCATCAAGTTAAGCTTGTCATTTCTCACACAGTGTTGGATCGTTAGTTTTCATGAAAGAAAGCACGTATATTCTCAAAGAGTGTTGTCTCGTGAGATTACATGAATTTAAGCATGCAGTTACTCACACAGTGTTGTATTGTTAGTTTTCATGAAAGTAAGCACACAGTTTCACAACCAATGTTGTATCGCTGGTTTTCATAAAGATAAGCATGTATATTCTCAAACAGTTTGGTATCGTTAGTTTTCATGAAATTAAGCATGTAGTTTCTCACACAGCGTTGTATTGTTAGTTTTCATGAAAGTAAGGACACAGTTTCACAAACAGTCTTGTATAGTTAGTATTCATGAACTTAAGAAATTAGTTTCACAAACAGTGTTGTGTCGTTAGTTTTCAGGGAGTTAAGCAAGCAGATTGTCACACAGTGTTGGATCACTAGTTTTCATGAAGTTAAGTTTGTAGTTTCTCACACAGTTTTGTATCGTGAGTTTTCATGAACTTAAGCGTGTAGTTTCACAAACAATATTGTATCGTTAGTTTTCATGAAGATAAGCATGTAGATTTTCAAACACTTTGGTATCTTTAATTTTCATCAAGTTGAGCATGTAGTTTCTCAAATAGTGTTGTATTGTGACTTTTCATGAAGTTAACAACGTAGGTTCACAAAGAGTGTTGTATCCTTAGTTTTCATGGTGTTAAGCAAGCAAATCCTCACACAGTGTTGTATCGTTAATTTTCATGAAGTTAAGCTTGTAGATTCTCACACAGTGTTGTTTCGTGAGTTTTCATGAAGATAAGCACGTAGGTTCACAAACAGTGTTGTATCGCTAGTTTTCATGAAATTAAGCATGTAGTCTTTCACACAGTGTTGTATTGTTAGTTTTCATGAAAGTAAGCACACATTTTCACAAAGTTTTGTATCGTTAATTTAGATAAAGATAAGCATGTAGATTCTCTAGCAGTTTGTTATCGTTAGTTTTCATCAAGTTAAGCATATAGTTTCTCACACAGTGTTGTATCCATAATTTTCATGAATTTAAGCAAATAGTTACACACCAGTGTTGTATCGTTACTTTTCATGAAATTAAGCATGTAGTTTCTCACACAAGTGGTATCGTTAGTTTCCATGAAGTTAAGCATGTAGTTTCTCAAACAGTGTTGTATCGTTAGGTTTCATGGAGTTAAGCAAGTAGTTTCACAAACAGTGTTGTGTCGTTAGTTTTCATGGAGCTAAGCAAGCAGATTGTCACACAGTATTGTATCATTAGTTTTCATGAAGTTAAGCTTGTAGTTTTTCGAACAGTGTTGGATCGATAGTTTTAATGAAGTTAAACAAGTAGATTCAGAACCTGTGTTGTATTGTTACACTTCATGAAATTAAGCATGTAGTTTCTCACACAAGTGGTATCGTTAGATTCCATGAAGTTAAGCATGTAGTTTGTCAAACTGTGTTGTATCCTTAGGTTTCATGGAGTTAAGCAAGCAGATTCTCACACAGTTTTGTATCGTTAGTGTTCATGAAATTAAGCATGCAATTTCTCACACAGTGTTGTATTGTTAGTTTTCATGAAAGTAAGCACACAGTTTCACAGTGTTGTATCATTAGTATTCATGAAGTTAAGCACATAGTTTACAAACAGTGTTGTGTTGTTAGTTTTCATGCAGTTAAGCAAGCAGGTTGTCACAGAGTGTTGTATCATTAGTTTTCATAAGTTAAGCTGGTAGTTTTTCACACAGTGTTGTATCATGGGTTTTAATGAAGTTAAGCACGTAGGATCACAAAAAGTGTTGCATTCTTAGTTTTCATGGAGTTAAGCAAGCATATTCTCACACAGTGTTGTATCGTTAGTTTTAATGAAGTTAAGCAAGCAGATTCTCACACAGTGTTGTATCTTTAGTTTTCATGAAGTTAAGCTTGTAATTTCTCACACAGTGTTGTATCGTGAGTTTTCATGAAGTTAGATGCATAGTTTCACAAACAATGTTGTATCGTTAGTTTTCATGAAGATAAGCATGTAGATTCTCAAAAAGTTTGGTATCGTTTGTTTCCATGAAATTAAGCATGTAGTTTCTCACACAGTGTTGTGTTGTTAGTTTTCATGAATGTAAGCACACAGGTTCACAAACGGTCTTGTATCGTTAGTATTCATGATGTTAAGCAATTAGTTTCACAAACAGTGTTGTCTTGTTAGTATTCATGGAGTTAAGCAAGCAGATTGTCACACAGTGTTGTATGGGTAGTTTTCTTGAAGTTAAGCTTGTAGATTCTCACACAGTGTTGTATCATTACTATTCATGAAGTTAAGCAATTGTTTCACAAACAGTGTTGTGTTGTTAGTTTTCATGAAGTTAAGCAAGTAGTTTCACAAACAGTGTTGTGTCGTTAGTTTTCATTGAGTTAAGCAAGCAGATTGTCACACAGTATTGTATCGTTATTTTTCATGAAGTTACGCTTGTAGTTTTTCACACAGTGTTGTATCGATAGTTTTAATGAAGTTAAGCAAGTAGATTCACAACCTGTGTTGTATCATTACTTTTCATGAAATTAAGCATTTAGTTTCTCACACAAGTGGTATCGTTATTTTCCATGAAGTTAAGCATGTAGTTTCTCCAACAGTGTTGTATCGATTGTTTTCATGAAGTTAAGCAAGTAGTTTCACAACCTGTGTTGTATCGTTAATTTTCATGAAATTAAGGATGTAGTTTCTCACACAATGTTATATACTTAGTTTTCATGAAGTTAAGCATGTAGTTTCACAGTGTTGTATCGTTAGTTTTCATGGAGTTAAGCAAGGAGATTCTCACACAGTTTTGTATCGTTAGTTTTCATGATATTAAGCATGTAGTTTCTCACACAGTGTTGTATTGTTAGTTTTCATGAAAGTAAGCACACAGTTTCACAAACAGTGTTGTATCATTAGTATTCATTAAGTAAAGCACTTAGTTTCACAAACAGTGTTGTGTTGTTAGTTTTCATGCAGTTAAGCAAGCAGGTTGTCACACAGTGTTGTCTCATTAGTTTTCATGAAGTTAAGCTTGTAGTTTTTCACACAGTGTTGTATCATGAGTTTTCATCAAGTTAAGCACGTAGCTTCTCGAACAGTGTTGTATCCTTAGTTTTCATGGAGTTAAGCAAGCAAATCGTCACACAGTGTTATATCATTATTTTTCATGAAGTTAAGCTTGTAGTTTCTCACACAGTGTTGTTTCGTGAGTTTTCATAAAGATAAGCACGTAGGGTCACAAACAGTGTTGTATCGTTAGTGTTCATGAAATTAAGCATGTAGTCTCTCACACAGTGTTGTATTCTTAGTTTTCATGAAAGTAAGCACACATTTTCACAAAGTGTTGTATCGTTAGTTTAGATAAAGATAAGCATGTAGATTCTCAAACAGTTTGGTATCGTTAGTTTTCAACAAGTTAAGCACGTAATTACTCACACAGTGTTGTATCGATACTTTTCATGAAGTTAAGCAAGTAGTTTCACAACAAGTGTTGTATCGTTACTTTTCATGAAATTAAGCATGTAGTTTCTCAAACAATGTTGTATCGTTAGTTTTCATGATCTTAGCATGTAGTTTCACAAACAGTGTTGTATCTATAGTTTTCATGGAGTTATGCAAGCAGATTCTCACACAGTGTTGTATCGTTAGTTTTCATGAAACTAAGCATGTAGTTTCTCACACAGTGTTGTATTGTTAGTTTTCATGAAAGTAAGCACTCAGTTTCACAAACAGTGTTGTATCGTTAGTATTCATGAAGTTAAGCACTTAGTTTCACAAACAATGTTGTGCCGTTAGTTTTCAAGGAGATGAGCATGCAGGTTGTCACACACTGTTGTATCATTAGTTTTAATGAAGTTAAGCTTGTAGTTTCTCACACAGTGTTGTATCGTGAGTTTTCGTGAAGTTAAGCTTGTAGTATCTCACACAGTGTTTTATCGTTAGTTTTCATGAAGTCAAGCAAGTAGTTTCACAAACAGTGTTGTATCGCTAGTTTTCATGACGTTAAGCAATCAGATTCTCACACAGTGTTGTGTCGTTAGTTTTCATGATGTAAAGCACGGAGTTTCACAAACAATGGTGTATCCCTAGTTTTCATGAAGATAAGCATGTAAATTCTCAAACAGTTTGGTATAGTTAGTTTTCCTCAAGTAAAGCATGTGGTTTCTCACACAGTGTTGGATCGTTAGTTTTCATGAAAGTAAGCACGTAGTTTCACAAAGAATTTTGTCTCGTTAGTTTTCATGAAGTTAAGCATGTAGTTACTCACACAGTGTTGTATTATTAGTTTTCATGAAAGTAAGCACACAGTTTCACAAACAGTGTTGTATCGTTAGTTTTCATGAAGACAAGCATGAAGATTCTCAAACAGTTTGGTATTGTTAGTTTTCATCAAGTTAAGCATGTAGTTTCTCACACAGTGTTGTATCATGAGTTTTCATGAAGTTAAGCATGTAGTTTCACAAACAGTGTTGTATCTTTAGTTTTCATGGAGTTATGCAAGCAGATTCTCACACAGTGTTGTATCGTTAGTTTTCATGAAACTAAGCATGTAGTTTCTCACACAGTGTTGTATTGTTAGTTTTCATGAACGTAAGCACTCAGTTTCACAAACAGTGTTGTATCGTTAGTTTTCATGAAGTTAAGCAAGTAGTTTCACAAACAGTGTTGTATCGTTAGTTTTCATGGAGTTAAGCAAGCAGAGTCTCACACAGTGTTGTATCGTTAGTTTTCATGAAGTTACGCAGGTAGTTTCTCACACAGTGTTGTATCGTGTGTTTTCATGAAGTTAAGTGCGTACTTTCACAAACAATGTTGTATCGTTAGTTTTCATGAAGATAAGCATGTAGATTCTCAAACAGTTTGGTATTGTTAGTTTTCATGGAGTTAAGCAAGCAGATTATCACACAGTTTTGTATCGTTAGTTTTCATGATGTAAAGCACGTAGTTTCTCAAACAATGTTCTGAGAAAGTAGGTGCTTAACTTCCTGAAAACTCATGATACAACACTCTATGATAAACCACGTACTTAACTTCATGAAAACTAATGATATAACACTGTTTTTGAAGTTACATACTTAACTTCAGGAAAACCAAATATACAACACTGTTTGTGAATCTACGTGCTTAACTTCCTGAAAACTCATGAAGCTAATGATACAACAATGTGTGATAATCTGCATGATTAACTTCATGAACACTAATATTACAACACTGTGTAAGAAACATCGTGCTTAACTTCATGAAAACTAACGATACAGCACTGTGTGATAATATACTTGCTTAACTTCATTGCAACTAACGATACAACACTGGGTGAGAGTCTACGTGCTTAACTTCATGACAACTAAGGATACAACACTCTGTGAGAAACTATCTGCTTAACTTAATGAAAACTAATAATACAACACTGTGAAACTACGTGCTTAACTTCATGAAAGCTAAAGATACAACACTGTTTGTGAAACTACATGCTTAACTTCATGAAAACTAACGAAAAAACACTGTAAGAGAATCTACATGCTTATCTTCATGAAAACTGACAATACATCACTGATTGTGAAACTACGTGCTTAACTTCAAGAAAACTAATGATACAACACTCTTTGAGAAACTTCCTGCTTAACTTCATAAAACAAACGATACAACACTGTGTGAGAATCATCGTGCTTAACTTCATGAAAACTAACAATACAGCACTGTGTGAGAATATACTTGCTTAACTTCATTAGAACTAACGATACAACATTGTGTGAGAATCTACGTGCTTAACTTCATGACAACTAAGGATACAACAGTCTTTGAGAAACTATCTGCTTAACTAAATGAAAACTAACAATACAACACTGATTGTGAAACTACGTGCTTAACTTCATGAAAACTAAAGATACAACACAGTTTGTGAAACTACGTGCTTAACTTCATGAAAACTAACGAAAATACACTGTATGAGAATCTATGCTTATCTTCATGAAAACTGACGATACATCATGATTGTGAAACTACGTGCTTAACTTCAAGACAACTAATGACACAACACTCTTTGAGAAACTTCGTGCTTAACTTCATTAAAACTAAATATACAACACTGGATGAGAATCTACGTGCTTAACTTCATGAAAACTAAGGATACAACACTCTGTGAGAAACTACGTGTTTACCTTCATGAAAACCAACACTACAACACTGTTTGTGAAACTGCGTGCTTAACTTCATGAAAACTCATGATACAACACTCTGTGAGAAACCATGTACTTAACTTCATGAACACTAATGATATAACACTGTTTTTGAATTTACGTGCTTAACTTCATGAAAACTAACGACACAACACTGTGTGGTAATCTATCTGGTTAACTTCATGAAAACTAATGATACAACACTCTTTCAGAAACTTCGTGCTTAACATCATGAAAACTAACATTACAAAACTGTGAAAATACATGCTTTACTTCATGAAAACTAACAATAAAACACTGTGTGAGAATCTATATGCTTAACGACATGAAAACTAACGATACAACACTGTGTGATAATCTGCATTCTTATCTTCATGAACACTAATGATACAATACTCTTTGAGAAACTTCGTGCTTATCTTCATGAAAACTGACGATACAACACTGATTGTGAAACTACGTGCTTAACTTCAAGAAAACTAATGATGCATCACTCTGTGAGAAACTAGGTGCTTAACATCATGAAAACTAATGATGCATCACTCTGTGAGAAACTAGGTGCTTATCTTCATGAAAACTGAGGATACAACACTCTGTGAGAAACTACGTGCTTATCTTCATGAAAACTAACACTACCACACTGTTTGTGAAACTGCGTGCTATACTTCGTGAAAACTCATGATACAACACTCTGTGGGAAACCACGTACTTAACTTCATGAACACTAATGATATAACACTTTTTTGAATTTACGTGCTTAACTTCATGAAAACTAATGACACAACACTGTGTGATAATCTAACTGGTTAACTTCATGAAAACTAATGATACAACACTCTTTCAGAAACTTCGTGCTTAACATCATGAAAACTAACATTAAAGAAGGAAGGAAGGAAGGAAGGC